>NC_140978.1:44368118-44373118 GCF_056783735.1 Eptatretus burgeri | reverse complement strand
ATATGCCCCACATATGGGGTGTGAGATGGAATATAAAGAAGATTTCTGGAGTGAGTTAGATGAAGTGGTGGAGAGTGTATCCAAGGATGAAAGAGTGGTGATTGGAGCAGATTTCAATGGACATGTTGGGGAAGGGAATGAGGAGGATGAGGAGGTGATGGGGAGGTACGGTCTCAACAAGAGAAATGTGGAAGGGCAAATGGTGGTAGAGTTTGCAAAAAGAATGGAAATGGCAGTGGTAAACACGTATTTCAAGAAGAAGGAGGAACACAGGGTGACATACAAGAGTGGGGGAAAGTGCACACAGGTGGGTTAAATCTTGGTAGGGAGATGCAACCTGAAAGAGATTAGTGACTGTAAGGTTGTGGCAGGGGAGAGTGTAGCTCGACAGCATCGATTGGTGGTCTGTAGGATGACTTTAGAGGTGAGGTTGAGGAAGAGAGTGAGGGCTGAACCAAGGACCAGATGGTGGAAGCTGAAGGAGGAAGACTGTTGCGTGAAATTTAGGGAGGAGGTGAGACAGGCGTTGGATGGTGGTAAAGATGGGTGGGATGATTGGGCAACGACAGCAGAAGTTGTGAGGGAGATAGCTAGGAAGGTACTTGGTGTGACATCTGGACAGAGGAAGGAAGATAAGGAGACTTGGTGGTGGAATGAGGAAGTACAGGAAAGTATAAGGAAGAAGGGGTTGGCGAAAAAGAAGTGGGATAGTCAGAGAGATGAAGAAAGTCGGCAGGAGTACAAGAGTGGCGTCGAAAAGCAAAAGAGAGGTGGCTAAGGCCAAGGAAAAGGCATATGACGAGCTGTATGAGAAGTTGGATACAAAAGAAGGGGAAAAGGATTTACCGATTGGCAAGACAGAGGGACCGAGCTGGGAAGGATGCTGCAGGTTAGGTGATAAAGGACGCAAATGGGAATGTGCTGACGAGCGAGGGAGAGTGTGTTGAGAAGGTGGATGGAGTACTTTGAGGAGCTGATGAATGAAGAAAATGAGAGAGAGAGAAGGTTGGAAGAGGTGGAGATAGTGAATCTGGAAGTGGGATGGATCAGTAAGGATGAAGTGAGGACTGCTATAAAGAAGATGAAAAGTGGAAAGGCGGTTGGCCCAGATGGTATACTAGTGGAGGCATGGAAGTGCTTAGAGAGATGGCAGTGGGTTGTTAACCAGATTGTTTAATAAAGTCTTGGAAAGTGAGAGGATGTCGGAGGAGTGGAGATTGTGTGCTGGTTCCGATTTTCAAGAATAAGGGTGATGTTCAGAGCTGTGAAATTACAGAGGATAAAGTTGTTAAGCCACACCATGAAGTTGTGGAAAGAGTAGGAAGCTCGGCTGAGAGGAGGTGATGATCTGTGAGCAGCAATATGGGTTTATGCCAGGAAAGAGCACCACGATGCGATGTTTGCTTTGAGAATGTTGATGGAGAAGTATAGGGAAGGCCAGAAGAGTTACATTGTGTGTTTGTGGATTTAGAGAAAGCTTATGATAGGGTGCCAAGAGAGGAGTTGTGGTATTGCATGAGGAAGTCGGAGTGTTGGAGAGTATGTGAGGATCGTGCAGGATATGTATGGTGACAGTGTGACAGCGTGAGGTGTGCGGTTGGAATGACGAATGCTTCAAGTGGGATTGACACCAAGGATCGACTCTGAGCCCTTCCTGTTTGCAATGGTGATGGACAGGTTGACGGACGAGATCAGACTGAGTCTCCATGGACCATACGATGTCTCAAGGATGACATCATGATCTGTAGGGAGAGTAGGAGCAGGCTGAATCGAGCCTTGAGAGGTGGAGGCACGCACTGGAGAGAAGGAATGTTAGTCAGCAGAGGAGAAGACGGAGTACATGCAAAATGAGAGGGAGGGTGGCAGGGTATGGTGCAGTTGCAAGGTTGAGGGGGAAGGTGATTGGTTTAAATACTAGGGATCAACTGTCCAGTAGAGATGTGGGAGAGAAGAGAGGCAGGCAGGATGGAGTAAGGAGAAGAGAGAGTGAGTGACAGAAGGGTAGCTGCAAGAGTGAAGGAAAGTATTGACGGTAGTGAGACCAGCCATGTTATATGGTATTTGAGAGGTGGCGCCAACAAAGACAGAAGCAGAGCTGAGGTGGCAGAGTTGAAGATGCGATTCAGTTGGGAGGACGAGGATGGATAGTGACAAGAAATGAGTGCATGAAGGACAGCGCAGGCTGCTCTGGAAACAAGGAGAGAGAGGCGAGATTGAGATGGTTTGGACACAGTGCACAGGAGAATGAGAGGTCCCGGAGAAGGATGTTGAAGATTGAGCCGCCAGGCAGGAGAAGAGGAAGGCCAAAGAAGTTCATGGATGCAGGTAGGGACATGCGGTGGTTGAGGTCAATGGAGTGTGAGGATAGATGAAATGGAGACAGTTGGTCCGCTGTGGCGACTCCCTAACGGAGCAAGCCGAAAGAGGAAGAAGATATATATATATATATATATATATATATATATATATATATATATATCTTCTTCTTCCTCTTTCGGCTTGTTCCCGTGAGGGGAAGCCACAGCGGATCAACCGTCTCCATTTCGCTCTATCCTCCACATCTTCCATTGACACTCCAACCACCCGCATGTCCGCCCTCACCGCATCCATGAACCTCTTCTTTGGCCTTCCTCTTCTCCTCCTGCCTGGCGGCTCCATCTTCAACATCCTTCTCCCGATATACTCCGTTTCCCTCCTGTGCACATGTCCAAACCATCTCAATCTCGCCTCTCTCACTTTGTCTCCAAACCGTCCGACCTGCGCTGTCCCTCTAATATACTCATTTCTTATCCTATCCATCCTCGTCACTCCCAACGAGAATCGCAGCATCTTTAACTCTGCCACCTCCAGCTCCGCTTCCTGTCTTTTTGTTAGCGCCACCACCTCCAAACCATACAACATAGCTGGTCTCACTACCGTCTTATATACTTTCCCCTTCACTCTTGCAGCTACTCTTCTGTCACAAATCACTCCTGCAACTCTTCTCCACCCACTCCATCCTGCCTGCACTCTCTTTTTCACTTCTCTCCCACACTCTCCGTTACTTTGGACAGTTGATCCCAAGTATTTAAACCAATCCATCTTCCCCACTTCAACTCCTTGCAACCGCACCATACCACCACCCTCCCTCTCATTTACGCACATGTACTCCGTCTTGCTCTTACTGACTATCATTCCCCTTCTCTCCAGTGCGTACCTCCACCTCTCAAGGCTCGCTTCAGCCTGCTCCCTACTCACCCTACAGATCATGATGTCATCCGCAAACATCATAGTCCATGGAGACTCCAGTCTGATCTCGTCCGTCAACCTGTCCATCACCATTGCAAACAGGAAAGGGCTCAGAGTCGATCCTTGGTGCAATCCCACTTTTACCTTAAACCGGTCCGTCATTCCTACCGCACACCTCACCGCTGTCACACTGTCCTCATACATATCCTGCACGATCCTCACATACTTCTCCACCACTCCCGACATCCTCATACAATACCACAACTCCTCTCTTGGCACCCTATCATAAGCTTTCTCCAAATCCACAAACACACAATGTAACTCCTTCTGGCCTTCCCCATACTTCTCCATCAACATTCTCAAAGCAAACATTGTATCAGTGGTGCTCTTTCCTGGAATAAACCCATATTGCTGCTCACAGATTGTCACCTCTCCTCTCAACCGAGCTTCCACTACTCTTTCCCACAACTTCATGGTGTGGCTTAACAACTTTATCCCTCTATAATTTCCACAGCTCTGAACATCACCCTTATTCTTGAAAATCAGAACCAGTACACGTAATCTCCACTCCTCCGGCATCCTCTCACTTTCCAAGACTTTATTAAACAATCTGGTTCACAACCCCACTGCCATCTCTCCGAAGCACTTCCATGCCTCCACTGGTATACCATCTGGGCCAACCGCCTTTCCACTCTTCATCCTCCTCATAGCAGTCCTCATTTCATCCTTACTGATCCACCCCACTTCCAGATTCACTATCTCCACCTCTTCCAACCTTCTCTCTCTCATTTTCTTCATTCATCAGCTCCTCAAAGTACTCCATCCACCTTCTCAACACACTCTCCTCGCTCGTCAGCACATTCCCATTTGCGTCCTTTATCACCCGAACCTGCAGCACATCCTTCCCAGCTCGGTCCCTCTGTCTTGCCAATCGGTATAAATCCTTTTCCCCTTCTTTTGTATCCAACTTCTCATACAGCTCGTCATATGCCTTTTCCTTGGCCTTTGCCACCTCTCTTTTTGCCTTTCGCCGCCACTCCTTGTACTCCTGCCTACTTTCTTCATCTCTCTGACTATCCCACTTCTTTTTCGCCAACCCCTTCTTCCTTATACTTTCCTGTACTTCCTCATTCCACCACCAAGTCTCCTTATCTTCTTTCCTCTGTCCAGATGTCACACCAAGTACCTTCCTAGCTATCTCCCTCACAACTTCTGCTGTCGTTGCCCAATCATCCCACCCATCTTTACCACCATCCAACGCCTGTCTCACCTCCTCCCTAAATTTCACGCAACAGTCTTCCTCCTTCAGCTTCCACCATCTGGTCCTTGGTTCAGCCCTCACTCTCTTCCTCAACCTCACCTCTAAAGTCATCCTACAGACCACCAATCGATGCTGTCGATCTACACTCTCCCCTGCCACAACCTTACAGTCACTAATCTCTTTCAGGTTGCATCTCCTACTTAAGATGTAATCCACCTGTGTGCACTTTCCTCCACTCTTGTATGTCACCCTGTGTTCCTCCTTCTTCTTGAAATACGTATTTACCACTGCCATTTCCATTCTTTTTGCAAACTCTACCACCATTTGCCCTTCCAAATTTCTCTTGTTGAGACCGTACCTCCCCATCACCTCCTCATCCTCTTTATTCCCTTCCCCAACATGTCCATTGAAATCTGCTCCAATCACCACTCTTTCATCCTTGGATACACTCTCCACCACTTCATCTAACTCACTCCAGAAATCTTCTTTATACTCCATCTCACACCCCATA
>NC_140978.1:44320618-44360618 GCF_056783735.1 Eptatretus burgeri | reverse complement strand
GGACTTTCAGGAAGGAAAGCAGGAGAATTGAAGGAAGTGGGCTTGGGTGGATTATCGGGGGTAGAAAAGATCGAGGATTTGGATGGGGGAAGATAAGAGGTGGTGGTGAACAGCTGTTTTGAAAGCCTGAAGGGAAGAATGGGAAAGAATAGAGTGAGGAAGTTTATTCCAAAGGCGGGAAAAAAGAGGAATGAAAGAGTGAAGATGAGCAGTGATTCGTGAGCCAGTTCGATGAGCAGGATGGCGGAAGTTACATTCTCTGCGGACAGGGCTGTGATGAATAGCATCCAAACTATTCAGCTAAGTTATGGTCTGAATGACAGGAGCTTGCAGTGAAATGGAAGGGTTTGGATAAGTTTGGCAAAGTTTATGACACTGTAGATTGGGCTTCAGGCTCTAATGATGAACTGTGGCATAAAAATTGCAAAGTCAATATTGCTCGCTCTCGCAAACTGCAACAGGATATCAATCGAAAAGAGAAGGATGACCATGAAACCCACAGTCAGGTGGAGGTACCTGTGGAATGATCATGCTCAGAAATCACAACATAGTCTACCTGTAGCCAGGTCGGAAAGCTCCACGAAAAACATTTTTACATTTGGTGTACGCTGCCAGAGGACACTAAACATCCCGCCCGTGATCACTTTCATATAATTTAGCAGAATTACTCTTGGGCGAGTTTCAAATCGCACACCACATAATCTTGAAGATCTCGAAATGAGAGGTCACATTTTGAAAGTGATCGATGCTACTCCTGATCCATTCGCAGCAGAAATTACGTATCGCAGCTGGAAAAAGTAGATGTGAAACCTGTATACGCGACAAGCAATCTATCATCTGAGCAGCTTCATATTCAAAATGGTCAACGTGAAGAAGTGAAACACATGTTCACCAAGCATGTTCAAACGGCTACCTTTGAGAATAGGGAACCGAGAACTTTGAAAGGACTGCGACTCGGTTACAATGAAATGCTGAACATTCTGGACTGGATGGTAGCATCATGAAAACTACAACCATCAAGGAAATTCGAATCGGTGTAGATGTCTTCTGTCATCTGTTGGATAGACGTCCCCAGTTTCCAACAGGACAGTTGATGTTCGAAGAATGTTCACAATACGATGTGTGTGCAATGACTCGACAAGTAAAAGCTTGGGTGAAGCGTATGCAAATAAATGGTGAACCACGAAGTGAAAATCCACATTTACACTTCCCCTAATGAAGAGTCGCATTATCTCAGAGCTCTACGTGTTGCATGTCAAGTGTACTTTTGGCTCCACTTTAAGATGCCTGATGCTCCACCGTCCCCAATACAACACAGTAAGCAAAATGGTTGATGGGAAATGTGTGCCTATACAGTATAGATCTGCTGCACTCACTCGAGAGCTGAACATTATCTGGACAAAGCACCAATCGGTACTTTCAGGAAACCATGAAGACTGATACAAGTGATGAACGTGACAAATCTGGAAGTGATGACTCTAGTGAGAGTGAGCACGATTAAGAGATTCAGTATGGTGTTCAGACTCAAAACATTGAAGTTAGAGTTTGTGTTTTGGTTTTGTTTTGCATTGAACGAGATTTTGGTTACATTGCCTATTTTTTTTTTTTACATTTTTTGTTAAAAACACAAACAAACAAACAAATGGCAGTTTAAATATTGCAGTTCTGATGCCCATTTGATTGAATATCAATGACATTTGGACAACAACACGTACTATTTATTCTTGTTACGACACAATGCACTCATTCATAATTATTATCGGTGCCTATTTTTTTAGTCATTTAAAACTAATGACTCCAACCTTATTTCTAAATCGCCCTCATAAAATCGATTTTAGCCTACATTTTATTATATTGTGTCACGTGATCAATTATAAAAAAAATATAATGAGAGACATTTTATTACTCTGAGTTTGTGCCAAATGTCTGTTCCAAACATTCTTCCAAGTTTGAAGCAACAAAAGCTTGTTTATCACTTTAGATGATTAGCAATAAGGAAGACATTGTGTGACGCTGGCAGACATTTTGAAAAAGGTGCTCTGTTGGCCACGCCGACATTTTCAAAAGTGTCACCCCAGCTCATTTTGATCAGCAGGTCTCGGTGATCGAGAAAACACTTTGAAACTTAGTTCCCCGAACATTTGTCACGAATCCTTCATAATTGACTCCACTATCCTTGCATGGTTGTTTGTCTGTGCTCTATTCTTTTAAAAAAAATCTGAATGTCGAGCAAGGAAGCGGCCTGTACCATTTTTAATGCCTTTGGTATGACTCGGCCGGTGTTCGAACCGCCAACCTTGCAGACTCGGAGCGGACGCTTTAACCATTATACGACCGAGGTTGGTAAAATAGGAATTTGTAATTTGGCTAGGATGCCGGCGATAGCTTGCCCACCCTTCGTGCGAGATACCATGGGATCTTTAACCATGCACGTGCTTATGCCAGCAGAAGGTACACCCGTAGTTTAACACCCATTGGAGGGATGGGGGCACACATTGATGCCTCACCCTGCATGCGAAATACCAGGATGGTGGTTTATAGTTGGGTTGGGATTCGTACCTCAGCTCAGAGGCGAGTGTGAACACCTCTACGCTATATTGACAGCCTTTCTGTGTTTCCCATTGTACACCTCCATTATTACTGTGATGCAGAAAGCTTTTGCGAGCATGACGTCAATGCCTTGAAGCGAATTGTGAGATACCTGGACAACTGTCGCGGATGTACCGTCGTAAGACTGCCCAACGATCGGCAGATTCTGCGATCCGGTCGTCTCCAAAGCTTTCCTTATGGCTTGCAAACGACTCTTGCATTCTTAGAAGATGAGCGATTGATGAAGCACAAGAACCCTTCTTTGATTTCCGGATTCGCGGCATATCTGATGCAAACTGGCAGCTGTTAATCCCTCTGAACTTGATGCGCCCTCGTGTTTAAGGACTTTCCAAAGCAAATTTGTACAAATCTGGGCCCACGTCATTTTGAAAGTCGTGGCTCGAGTCATTAAAATATCTTTCCTGAATTTAATTGAAAGATTCATCATACTTTGAAAAATAAAATTTCAAAATTCAAGGACTTTTCCTCTTCGTGCTTTTTGTTGAAACGGTAAACCAAGTCTGAAAGGAACTCGACTCGATCACAATCCTGAGTGAGGGAATCCCGGTTTCTCTCAACAGTAGTTCCATCACTTGCTGAAAGCTTCACAGCTCCTGGTGATATTACTTGGCTAGGTTTCAAGCATTGCCTCTTCTGCAATCATTTCACCCGATCCGATCCTGGAAAACAGCTCCTTTAGAGAGCTTTTAATTGTTTTCCTTTTCCAATCTCATTTTCCCTGTTTTCATGAATGAATCGTGCACACAGCCAGCCTTCTCTCACAATGGTGCAAGTGACATGGCAAGAAGTACACAGCATCTTGTCAAAGAGATTTTGTTTCATTAAAAACAGAAAAAGGACACCTGTGTTTCCCAAACACACCTCTTGTAAAAGTAGGCAAATTAAGGGGCTGTACACAAACTAATGACTCCTCTATGACAATGTCGAGAAGAGTTGTTAAAGCCATAACGATATCCTTCAAATGTGCCAGTGGGCCCATTAACATCTTTTTATTTTCTTTCCCTACTCCTCCGAGGATGCTCAACGGATCGTTTGGAAACTCCGCCCGATGGTTCATGACATCGATGCACAAAAACGAATGGAGCCCTTTTTTAAAATGTCCATCCAGGTGGTGAGATAATTAGGTAATTAACTCAAAATGTAATCAATATGTTTGTACGTCCATCACATATCACGAGATTCTGACATCTCACGAGATGTTTCGTCGTTTAATTTAAACCTCTTAATTACCATCACCAGTGGAGAGGGTATTGCATTTGGGTCCGTTTGTCTGTTTGTTTATCCGCACAGAGCGTGAGTAGGTGTATTAATTACATACCATTGAAAAACCTTCTAGAATCTGAAGACCCTTTAACTGTTTGAGTGATGAATTTTCCCAGAAGGCAATGTGAAAATTTGGCAATTTTTTCAGGCAAAATGAATGAATGTAAGCTGTTTGTTATTGTGAAGGAGTTCTCCACCTTCTATAACCACAAGCTATGTAGTGGGTAAAAGATCAGATCATAAAGTATAATTTTTCATCCACCGAATCAACATCACTCCACTCGGTTTTGCAATTGATTGGTAAAAACAGGTAATTTTACATGGTTTAGGATCACCGGACAAACTGTCCGTCAACGTCATCTCAAGTATCACTGGACAACTCCGAATAACTTGCTGTATAATTGCTCGAATCGTCCCTGTTTTCGTAATCACTCACGCCCTCTTGATGTCGTCATTTAAAACAAAAACAAACAAAAAATATCCGAACAAAACCACACTTCACAAGCGAGAATTCATTTTGGCCGATAAACAAAATGATGTTACAAACAAGCGAAAGTGTAATGCATTCAAAACCAATCACTGAAGGCCATGCTGAGCATACCCACTTGCTGTCCAATAGGAACAAACAATACAGATTGTTGAACAATGACGTGGGTCACGATGGTGGCCAACATCACGCAAAGAGTTAAGACTCCAAAGACCCCTTAAAACCCCTAACACTCTTAAAACCCTAAGGCCCTTTATGACCAATATGACCATCTATCACCTCGTGCAGCCCAACTACGATCGCCCTCTCTCAGGAGAAGAGCGTCTGCTCCACTTGTGACTATTCATGTTAAACACCAAGCCTGGTGTTGGCTTCGTGGTTAGGGTGGCTGGCTTGGGATCCTTGCGTCCTGAGTTTGAGCCCCATTGGCCACTGAATTAACCCCAGGTGGGATTGAGTCAGGCTGTCGTCCTTCCAAGGTTGGTGAAATAAGTACCAGTGTACTGATAGAGGGGTACAGCATCAGCAGCATAGCTGCGCTCCAACAAAATGATAGCTACCCGGCAACCAAGTTACCATACACAAGAAGAATATGTTAAACACCCCTGTTAACCCAGTAACACTTTTCCTGACCCCCCCCCCCACCCTAAAAAAAAAAGTGACTGTGAATGAGAGAGATTTCAAATTTTAAAAATTTTGGTCAGCTTCCATTCTGCAAGTTGTTTGTTTTGTTTGTTGTTGTTTTTTTTTAATCGGTGGTATCTGACAGCTCAGTCAATGAGATCGTGTTTCCCTTCATCGCCCTCCAAATTTTACAAACTTCTGGTTTAACTTCCTGTTTTTTTTGCTTTTTGGAAATGCCCGTCATATCTTCAAATTAATGATTTGAGCAGCACCTCTGACATTTTTGTATGACTCCAACCGAAAGCAAGGTCGTTCTATATAATTGACGTCCTATCAGGGTGAAGCAAAATCAAATATAGCTGCACACATGACTGGCTGTGACACCCTCCTCCCTCCACTCCTCCCTTGACACTCAGTGATGGTCTGGGAAACACCCCCGCCTCCCCAACTCCATCCCAAAGCATCACGTATTTTGGGTACCACCTCTTGTGCGGTTGTCTGACATCCAGAGAAAGGGATCGGTTTCTCACGTCATCTTCAGTCGTATCTGTACCGATAAACGATGTACCGACTGCATCCAAAGATTCGACATCTCCTGCTGTGATCACATTGCTGATCATGTGATGGGGGCTGATCGTGGTGATGTAGGGGCTAGGCCTGTGGCTTTGGTAAAATCCTGCCATGAGGAAATAATCAAAGGTCTGGTTTGAAGCTTTAAAAGGTGTCAATTCACCTTTCAAAATGAGTGCTCACCCAAAGAGAATATATTTGGAATTTGCTCACTATCTCACAAAGTGGTTCTGTGGATGCATCATTCTAATACTGCACTCAGTGCAAATCTCATGATGTCTCGTTTAAGGGGCAGAAATTGGGAAGGCATTTGGGTTCCTGTTTGGGGTTTTTGTTGGGGTTCCTGCTTGGGGTTCCTGTTGGGGTTGTAGTTGGGGTTCCTGTTTGGTTTACCTGTCACAGGTGTGCGTGTGTGCGTGCGCGCGCTTGCTGTAAACAACTGTTCTGTTCTTGCGTATGGCAACTTGGCTGTGCTGCTGATTCTGTGCCCCTCTACTCGAACACTGGTACTCATTTCACTGACCTCAGAAGGATGGCAGGCTGAATCTACCCCATCTGGTGTTAATTCAGCAGCCAACGGGGCTCAAACACAGGACCCTGAGGTCCTCAGCCAGCCACCCTAACCACGAAGCCAACACCAGGCTGTAAACAACTGAAAGAAATCAAATTGAAGTGTCAAGGCAATGTACCTCCACACCCCTCGTAATCTTCACCCCAGATTATATCCAATGATGAACATTTACAAAGTTTTTGCACACGAGGAGCCGTCAAACTACAATCACACACAAAACAAGATTAAAACTGAAATATGTAATGAAACGGTTTACACACCGCCCACCGCACCTGCCTCTTTTCACTGTAATTGAAGTTTTCAGTTTGTCATTTATGAATGATGGTCTGAATCAGGCTTTATTGAACATGTGGAAATCCTATGAATCATACACAGGGTGGCCACAATGTCTCGTCACCCCTTGCAGTAAAAACGGTGACATTACCTTTTATCATATTAGCTGTCAACACTGAAGGGTTCTCCAAGTCGCACCACATGCATTCGCAGGACTCTTTTACTTGATTACACATTTTACATCACATGACACACGCCTTGAGTGTGCAGTTTGTGCTTCATCGTTGTCATCACAGAAAGTAATTTTCATTCCATTGTTTTCCCCGTTTGTGGACGTTCGTGAACCCAGTCACTGACAACAATCCCTCGTTCATTGGTGTCATTGTTTGTATCACCCATGGTTACATTCAGTCAATCTGAAAAAAAGAGGAAACTAATTAACACTCTGCACACAAAGGCAATGTCACAATCTTTTTAAATGGGTGACGAGACATTGTGTTCACCCTGTACAATGATTTTATACAAGGATGGACAAAGAAGCTATTTGGCCCATCATGCCTGTGCTACCAAGCTTGATCCACCTCCATACACACTATACAGTCACTGACGCATCCCATTTGCATTACCCAGCATTCTTTCTTGTCTTTGTATTACTTCTATCGTGTGTCTATGTCTATCTATCTATCTATCTATATATATATATATATATATATATATATATATATATATATATATATATATATATATATATATATATATATATATATATATATATATATATACAGCCGTTTTTACAGCCATTTTTCCCTGCTGAGCTGGGGTCAGCTTTTTTCTTGAGGCAATGTTTTTAGGGCCGGATGCCCTTCCTGACGCCAACCCTGGTCGCCTCTTACGCCACACAGGGATATGGTAAAATGCAATCTCTCCATAAATTTAATCGAATTTACAATACACGAGTCTTTATTTCATTAACTTACACAGCACATTAGTTCTTTCGGCAAGGATTTTATCCAGAGCACGAGGACATAATGGTTTACTCATTTTAAGACGCACCTTCGAGCTTTTAACATTCACAATGAAAATCCAGGTGGAAGAGGTTGATTAATATCCCATTGACATGCTCCAAGATGCACCATTTTCTTCCAAACCCGCACCAGGACGGGAGTTTTAGTCACGGCCGATTCCATGTGAGAACAAATCCAGGACCAGATATCCTCATGGCGAGTATGTTACCAATTGTTAAAGTCCCAAAATCAGGCTCATTGGTCACCTGAACTCATTTGTTCCTCTTTTCTCACACCTGTGGAACCAACTTCCCCAGTCTGTTCACTCCCATTCTTCCCTCCAGGGATTCAGGACAGATGTTCACCCCAACTTCAGGTCATCCCCCATCCACAGTCCACACTCATCATCTCTTCTACCCCCCCCAAAACCTCATTTCCAATCCCTATCCACACTCATGATCTCTTATACCCCCTAAATAACCTTATTCCCAACCCCCATCCGCATGTGATCTCTTCTATCCCCCAAATGACCCCATTCCCAACCCCCATCCACACTCGTTATCTCTTCTATCCCCCAAATGACGCAATCCCCAAGCACCCCTTTTTCCAGGTTATTGTGATTTTGCCCATCTCCCTCACTTCATTTCATTTGTTCCTTTTCAGTTTCATCCCCACTTCCCCTTCCTCTTCTTGCTGTATGTATGTATATATATATATATGTATATATATATATATATATATATATATATATATATATATATATATATATATATATATATATATATATATATATATATATATATATATATATATATATATATATACATATATTACTAAAACTTCCATCTTGTATTTATGTATGTGTGTATGCTCCCGAAATACAGCCAAACGGTACACTACAGCGCAAAAATTTTAGGGCCACGTTATTCACCATTCGCCTGCGGTGTGCAGTATCAAGTTTCATTCCAATCGGGCAACGAATAAAACGATTAAAAAATCAATTCTCCATTCAGTCAAGTCCTCTTCGTGAGAATTTGATCAAGGCAAACAACCTCAGCAGTATAGTTCGCTGGAGCTATCTTTTTGTTTTTTTCTTGAAATGTTTTTTTCATCAACCGCTGTCACAACTGGAACCCAACGGGTTCACAGGCCATCTACTATATTTTTATATATATATATATATATATATATATATATATATATATATATATATATATATATACATATATATTTTATATTATATATATTGTTGGGGGTCGGGTGAGAAGACCACAAGGTGGGGAAAGCTATCTCTGCTCCCACCAGACTTCCCTTAATTGTAGGCCGTCGCACACGGATAATTCCGTGACACGGCGGGTCGCTTAACCTACCGTGGATGCCAATAACTAAACCACGTGACCGAGGGTGCTCTGTCTAGTTAATGCGGTTACCTAAAAATAACCACGTGATTTAATTACCGGGGAATAAGCCCTCAGTACACCTTGAACGAACCGGATCACTCTCCCGGACCGGATCACTTTACTGGATCGGATGCAGCCGAGCAACACTCCCAAGGACGTACCGGCTGAAAGGAACGGATTGTTGGGAATAAAGTCCCGGCAAAGCTGGGATTCGGACCATGCTGGATCAATGGAAGAAAAGACAAAAACGAGCAGGGAACATTTCCAATAATAATTTATTTATCATGGGAGAGGAAAGGTATGTGGTACGATCAAGATTTATTGGGGTGTGTTGTGCTGAGATAGGGGAGAGAGATGTGGTGCAGCAATAAACAAACGACTTATAAAAGCGGACACAGAGCAGACCGAACCCGAAAATAAGAATAATAACAATCTTCTGCAGGCTTACTTGCATGGACAGGCACCAGGACACACACACACACACACACACACACACACACACACACACACACACACACACACACACACACACACACACACACACACACACACACACACACACACACACCCAATGAAGAGGGATTGAAGCAAGACAGGAGAGTAGTTGAGGCTATGGTCTCTCGGTACCTTTGTATAATTGATATGCAGTACCCGAACGCACCATCAATACGTTTGGGGGGAGTTTTCCGTGGTACAGTACCCCCCCCCCCTCCGGACAGCTGGCGCGTCGTCTCCCGCTTCGGGCAGCTCGTGTCGAGACCGTGGGTGTGAAGGAGGAGCTTGAGTTGGGAGGATGGAGAAGAGGAGGAGCCCAGTGATGCCAACAGAAAGCGGAGTCAAGGTCCAGGTTAAGCAGAAGGCGAGGGAGGGCAGCAGAGCGAGAGAGCGAGCAGACCTGCTCCAACCTTTATAGGCGTGGGGCGGGGGGGGGCACAAAACTCTGTGACGTCCCTCGAATTGGGTGCTCTGATTGGCCCCGACCCCCTGTGCGGCCGGCCGTGATGGCGGGAAATGGCAACACTCCATTTCTGGCAAGATGACCCTACGCTGCAAAGATGTCCAGCTCCAACCTCACAACATGATACGAATCGCCCACACTGAACTCCGTGCCATGAATCACCTTGCAAGAACCCCTGGGCCGTGCCCTGATGACCGGCCGAGGGCAGCGTCGGTCTCGCACGCCCGCTCGGGTGCCCCTGGCCAACGCACCCGCTCCGTGTTAGGGTCCAAGCTGGACAACATTCCCCTGCCCAATCGCAGCTTCACTGGCCATAGAGGCAAGGGGACGTTTGCCGTCTGCGAGGACCGAAGAAGGTACAATGTTATGGCAAACCCATGCACAGACAGTAAGATGTGTCCATTTGTGCGCTGCTCTGTCCAATAACAGTGTCGTGAGCGGCGCATGGGTCTGCCTTCGAGCACATTCCCTACAGTGCGCATAGATCCGCCATTACGCACGTGGCCAGCACTCGCGTTCCCCCGATTCTGCTATCGTGTGCGCGGGGTGAAACCCGATCGATATAATTAGTCCAGAAATGGGTTGAACAGTACGTGCTGCCCGTATCACGCACAACGTGGCGGGGTGTTGTCTTTCTATTATCAGCCTCAGTACGCGTTCCGTGCAGCATGGGCGTCGTACTGAGTGCGTTTCCCGTCCATTGAGTGGAAATTACCGCTGCGAGTGTGTTTGGCAGGCTGTGTTTTGTATGGAGGGTTGTGGGTGTAGTGCCTGCTTGGCCTTTGCTGAGGACCCATCTCACAGCGCAGGGTGCACTTGGCTCAGATTTACCTTAGTAATAATTAGAAAAGAAGGGTAGAAATGACGTTGGAAATCAAATGAAGAAGAAATGATGTAAGCAAACCCAGCTATGAGAAAATCGTAACGCACGCCCCTGTTGTCCCGCTAGACAAAATGGAAGGGACTATCTTCACGTATATTAATGGAATAACTGTCTTGGGACCACTATCTGTTGGATGCCTGCGGTTCCGAGAACCGCAACACCATATATTATTTATTATGTAATTATATATATATATATATATATATACACACATATACAGGGTGTCCATAAAGTCTCTTTACAATTAAAAAAAAATTATTACAAAAGCAAATGAATCGATAAACCTGTGGAAATTATTGCAAAATGAGAAGTAGATATTGAAGTTTTTTTTGCCTCATTTAATACACTTCTATATGGGCACCATTAGTTGCACAAAGCACATCAAGATGGAATAAATTATAAAGAGACTTTATGGACACCCTGTATATATTCCTTCAGCTTGTTTATCCCCCATGTCCTTCTCCCCTCCCCTAGATCTCACTCTTACTTCTCCTCTGCTGTTGGTGTTTCCTACCTCCATTTTGTTCATTTACATTCTGCTGCTCTCACTCTTTCACGAGCCTCGACCATGTATACAAAACAAAACTGAATGATTCTGCCATCTGTTTATTATGATCCATGAAATGTTGTGCACATACAGGTACAATGAATGTACCTTTCATTTGGAGAAGGTGATCGAGATGAGTGTTCAGCAAAATCGACCGATACAAGACCGATGTGTGATATCCATCAAAGTAGAAATTCTTTCAGAAAAGCCCAATCACACAAGTTTGACTCGAAGTCGTAATCTAAAAGGTATAGGGTACCTTTTGCTGAAAATACTGTTAAGTGTTACACTCATAAACAAATCCAAGCACATGAGATAGTGAGTTTAATGTTGGCTGTACAGGTGTTTGTGTGCGTGTGCATGTGCGTGTGCGCAGCGTCAGGATGCAAGTCGATTGGATAGGAATAGACGGATGGATCCTTTCCTCCATTTCAGCAGTAATTACACTCGCAGGTTGTCCTGTTGAGCTGATTCCCTTCCACAAACGGAGAAATGTGAACATAGCCGTGTCCATGCTTATTTATACAATGTGCAGCTGCACTCTTATTTGTGTAATTTGAAGAAAACATCATTTTGTTTTTCACGTTGAAACGGTGATGATGACACTGCAAGACATTGTACATCATGTCAAATGCTGAAGCATGCAACGCAGCAGGTGCATACAACAATGTTTAATTTATCACGTGATCCTCTCAAATCAGCAAGTTTCATGAAATAAACAAAACGTTTTAAAATTGAATATCGTTAATTAACCTTTGTTGAATCTTTCTGCTCCTGGAATGGGACCCTGCACATGATGCAACGTGAACGTGCTGGGAATTACCGTATTATACCCCTTGGAGTGGTGGTAGCGGTCCATTGATGAATCTTTTATACCGTGGCACCGTTTTGTATCCGGATACAAGTGCAAACGAGCACGATTTTACACTTATTATTGAAATGTTCACCTTGTCCGCATTTACCTTTTTATTTGTTATCATTGGTGCAATATTGCAAACGAATCAATGTGCTCTCAAGACCTCTCTGGAGCCGACTTGAGAGTACACTTGGCATGCCTCCCATCGCTTCACCAATGTGTTTAATCAAGCACCAGCATGTTGTACTTTACAAACATATTGCATGTCTGTGTGTGTGTGTGTGTGTCAAGGAGGATGGAAAATGAAGGAAACCACAAAAATGGATTTTTTTTTTAATAACACGTGTCATCATCGCAGCTGTGGTTGTTGGTGTGCTCTTTCCGTGTACTTTTATATAGTTATCTCCACCACCGAGGGGTAGACCGAGGTTATGTTTTCACCCATGTTTGTTTGTCTGTGAACAGGATATCTCAAGACGTTGTGGACAGATTCGGAATTTTTTATGGTTCAGACGACAGGCTGGGTGTGTGGCAAGGATGAATTGATTATTTATTTATATATATATATATATATATATATATATATATATATATATATATATATATATATATATATATATATATATATATATATATATATATATATATATATATATGAAGACCACAATGGGAAAACCAGAGATGTCACTTTTTATAAATTTCAGGGTTATTGCACCTGCCAATAGTTGGCAACATCAGGTTTCCTCTCACAATATTACTTTAACAAATAACCAGGGGTGTCACATCTATATATATATAAAGTTGAAAGTGTGTGTGTTTATCTGTGACCTATGCACGCAAAAAGTACTGGACTGATCCTCACCAAACTTCACATGCTGACAGAACATGTACCCGGGAGTGTCCCGATGTAAAAGAATTGTACTTCCGACTTCCGGTTTCCGAATTATGATGTCATCACCTGATTTCATAACGTTAATTTTTCAAGTTCAGCCGATTGACATGGGACCAACAGAATTTGCTAGAGAATGAGAAATTAATACTACAGTCAATTGAAGACAATGACTTCCGACTTCCCGGTTTCCGAATTATGACTTATGCATTCGACACACTTTTCATAACGTTGATTTTTCAAGTTCAGCCGATTGACATGGGGCCAATGCCATTTGCAATAGAATGAAAAAATAGTGCTACAGTTAATTCCGAATTCCCGTTTCCGAATTATGACTTATGCATTCGACACACTTATCATAGGCCCTATTCACATCAACAAACGCCTCTTTTAATGCATGATTAACACAAGTCATATTTTATTGTACATCCAGGTAGTCGTCGACTTAGGACGGAAGAACCTCCAATTTCTAACTTACTGGCATTTTTCAAACTATGCGAAATTGATGACTTTGCTCGAACTCTACTGTATGCTCAGGTGCCAACGTATTTCACTTACCAACACCAACAACAACGTATTCACCAACAACGTATTCACCAACAACGTATTTCACCAACAACAACGTATTCCAGAAACGTTGGAACAGGAGGAAGCAAAGTTCAGAAGTTCCAGGATATCCCGGTATTTACAAATCTGACTCGTTGTGTCGAGTGTACACAGTACATCCCAATAATTTTGAGTGTTTCTGCGTCCGCCTCCTCCTGCATGTGAAACGAGGTCCAGTGAGTTTCATAGACCTGAGAACAGTGGACGGGCAAATTTGCAGCAGATTCCGTGAGGCTTGCAATCTCCTCGGACTCCTAGAAGACGATACCCATTGGAACGCCACGCTTGAACAGGCAACTGTTTCTCAATCCCCATCGACCATGAGGTATCTATTTGCTATTATGATGACTGCGTGTGAGATGTCAGATCCCAAGAGCCTATGGGACATTCACAAAGAGGCCCTGTCTGAGGATGTAAAAAAACAGAGTCCAAAGAGAACATCCCCAAGAGGACATCCAGTACACACCAGATATGTTCAATGAGGCTCTGATATACATTGAAGATTTGGTATTATACATGAGCGGGAAAGATTTAACTAAGTGGGGACTTCCCTCTTCTAATAGGTCTGAAAGCGCAACAATCAGTAGAGAATGGTTCCATGAAACAAACTCCAACACAGATACTCTCGCAAAGTTTGTTTCTGACAATGAGCTGCTTCTGGTACATGATCAGAGTAATGCATATCAACTGATTTCTGAAGCGGTTCAAGAGGGAAGTGGTGTGATATTTTCTTGGATGCCCCGGGTGGTACTGGCAAAACATTTGTCCTCAACCTTTTGCTTGCTAAGATGAGGAGCCAGAAAAAGATCGCATTAGCCGTTGCTTCATCCGGTATAGACGCAACACTACTTTCAGGTGGCTGCACAGCGCATTCTGCTTTCAAATTGCCTCTAGACTTAGCTACAATGGAATATCCGGTTTGTAGCATTGGCAAACAAACTGAAGCAGCAAAAGTGTTGAAGAATTGCGACCTCATAGTTTGGGATGAAGGTACGATGTCGCCTAAGGATGCATTCGAAGCATTAGATAGAACTATGGATGATTTAAGAGGAGTAGACCTGCCTATAGGTGGAGTTACGCTGGTTATTTCTGGCGATTTCAGACAAACTTTACCTGTAGTACCCCGTGGCACTCCAGCTGATGAAATGAAAGCCAGTATAGAATCTTCATACCTCTGGACATTCGTACAAACTATCCATCGAACAATAAATATGAGGGTCAAATTAGATGCTGGCAATTTTGCACAATTACTTCTCAAACTTGGAAATGGTGAAATCCCAAACACAAATGATGTAATATCTATTCCCGATGACTGTGGTACAATAGTTTCATCTATGGAAGAATTAGAGGCTCATATGTATCCCAATTTAGCGACTAATTACAAAAACATACAGTGGCTCTGTGAAAGAACAATCCTGGCTCCACTTAATGAAACAGTCCATGTAATAAACCATCAGTTATTACAAGTAGTTCCAGGTGAACAACATAGTCACAAGTCTATTGACACCACACTGGATACTGAGCAAGCCATACATTATCCCACAGAATTTCTAAACACATTGGAATGACCAGGATTGCCTCCGTACAATCTGTCGTTAAAAATTGGATGCCCTATTATGTTATTACGTAATCTAGATGCACCAAAACATTGCAACGGAACTAAACTGATTGTGAAAAGACTACGACCACATGTAATTGAGGCCACTATCGTGACAGGATGTGCGAAAGGAGAAGATTTACTCATTCCATCAAATTCAACGATTGAATTTAAGAGACTACAATTTCTTGTATGCCTGTGCTTTGCGATGTCTATCAATAAGGCACAAGGACAGTCATTGAAAGTAGCAGGGCTGGAATTATCCACTCCTTGCTTTTCCCATGGTCAGCTATATGTGGGATGCTCCAGAGTGGGATCATCGGAGGCTTTATACATATTGGCCCCAGAGTGGAAGACGTCAAATATTGTTTATCCTCGAGCACTCCACTAAAATTATTGAGCTACTTCAGTTATTTCATAAACGGGAATAGGATGTGCGATGAAGGAAATACATGTTGCTGGTGAAAAATAAAAATGGTGGTGGGAAATAAAAAAAAATGGTGGTGGTGGTTTGTATATATACATAATACAGATATAAATAGAATGGTGATGGCGTATGTGTATAATATTTTATAATTAAATGGTTATGGGCTATGTAGATGTTTTATAGAATGGTTATGGGCGTAGGTACATTTGTAACTTTGTATACATAATATAACATAATTTTTTTTTATCAGGATAACAGACGTAAATAAATCAAATAAGCTGGGCCAGGCTGGGTTATGCCCGGACGTATAAATTAAGTCGCAAATGATGACATGAAACCAGCCTCACATTGTTGAGGCATTATGGTTTTTTATCTGATGCGGCAATAAATCTTAACATTTTTGAACTTGAGTCTTCTGCATATAAAACATGGCGGGGAAAATATAATATTATAGTGTTGATAAAAAAATAATAATGGTGGCAGCCTCTACAATTTTACAATTAACTGTGACATATACTCCTTCAGACCCACCGTCATCCACGGGATTCCTGTGCGGAGCACAGGTATCCCTGCTAGTAATTTATATGGTATAAAGTTTAGCCGTGCAATGAAAAAACAAGTGTTGTCAAAGCTGAACAAGTAGAAACCCAGAGTTGTCAGTACTTTACTCCTGGTTATCTCCCTTTCATTCATGTTAACTGTTCCACCATAATATTCAGAATTGAGAAACTAAAAAATGAAAGGTTGTAAAACTTTCACAGCATAAACTCTGAGCACTACAATGGCCTATTTGGTTATATCATGGGCTCCGTAGTTGGTGCATATCGTGGTTCAAGCCTGGTCAAACCTTTATTGTGACTTTTATGTGACCGACGCCATGGCTTATTGGTTAGCGCGTCTGAGTACCCATCCTCATTCGATGTACCTACCACCCAATCAACCTGCTTAGGCATATGAGGGAGTCACATGAGGTGACTTCGGCAATCGCTGGGGTGGTTTATCCTTGGTTTCCTCCTGGTTTTCCATCATATTGTTGCGAATTCGCGCCCGCCGGCGTGCGAGCGGCCACGTAACTCGAATTGCGGCACGTCGCCCACCGGACGGACAATTCTGTCATGACGCTCTCGGATTAACGCCGGGAACTAGTCACGGGTGGGCCTTTCGGCCTCACCACGATCGTGCCAATCGGCCCCCCACGTGGGATAGGGTTGTTCGCCAAATTCGACCTACCTAAGTACCCACACGGAGGGTAGACCGGGCGATCGCACCTCGTCGCAGGTCGACTCCGGACACGGGCCACTGAAGCGACCCGTTCCATACTATCGGGATAACCGAGCGGTGTTATATCGTCGACCTCGACGGTTCCGATTAATTAATTATCGGGCGTATTAAGCCCACTACCAACCCTTTACGTGAAGTAAGATGGAGATTCAATTAAAGAAAAGACGAAGCGAAACGGGAAAAACAGTTCAACATAAGGCACATTTATTCCGCGGCACATGGAAAGCACACATATACAATTACAACAATTATGCACCAAAAGCAATTGCAACGAAAGAAACACAACAATGCAGAGATACTACCGACTACGCGAGCACATGGCAACACTTACACAGTTTTACTTTACAGACGGCGCCGACAACACATATACTCAAAAGCAAAAGAAAAGGGCCACCCTCAAATACAAGGGGACAGACGGGCCTGTGGGCCGCGAGACCGGGTGGAGCCTACCCGTCTTGTGATGAGCCGCAAATGTGGCAGCGGTGCCCCGACTCCGCACTCCTTCGCGGGTTTCGTTGGCACTGCTTGGAGTGGGATGGGAACCCATATGTAAATTACTGGATCAGAACGAGCTCGGGGGTGGAGCCACGCTCGCCCATTGGACGGAGAAAAAGGGACGTGAATCTCCCCTGATCCTCGAATTTGCATATATCGATTCTACTCCGACGCGCCTGGAGGCGGGGCCAAACCGCCCCGCGCTTGCTGATTGGACGGATCAGAAGTGGGCGTGTATCATTCCTGATCCGACTTCTCCTCGGAAAGGCCGCTTTTTGCACCCGCGGCTCGGCGCGCATCCCGCACGAGGCCAGGACAGCCTGACGCTCGGCGTTCACAAGTGGTGCGGGAATGGCCGCAGAAGGAGAGGTGAAGGTGATGCGATGTTTGCGGGAGCGAGTTGTGAAGGTAAAGGTCGTGGCTGTTAGCGGCGTTGTTGTTGTTGTGAAGCGGCGTTGCGGTTGGTGGTTGTTATGTGATGGCGGTTGAGACGTGGTTGGTTCAAAATAAAGATAGAACAGAAAAAGGCTATCTTAAAGGGTCGCAGCCCGAATGAATCACATTTATTCCCTCTAAACAATGGGTTTGGGCTAACTACACATGTACTTACAGAGATATCTCACCTACGGGACCTGAATGGTGGTTTGCGAATTTCCTCAACCGTAACAATATTAAGTAGTACGGAGTAAGAAATGAAGAATCCGTTGTCATATAAGTGAAATACCCTTGAGTATGGCGTTGAACACCAATCAAACAAAAAAAAACAATGACCGTTTAATGTTGAAAAAAATAATCTGTGATCACCAAAGTCATGTAATGTATGCTAATAACCAACAAGCATGAATTTGCTACACATCCTGGGTTAAAATTGCTTGGCAATTATTAAACAAGGGAATAACCAGTGATGTCTGTTTGCAACATTGATTCGTTCTTTGCTCTTAAATTAAATAACACAGCAGCTTGGCAAATGCTGCATGCTTAATTTGATCGGCCAATGATCACTCTTCCTTTTACTGGAAAAGAAATCTATATGACAGTTATTAAACAGTCCACCAGTCTTGAAACTTTGTTTTTCAGTTTCTTCAAAATTGACTTATCCTGACATCTCTGGTTTTCCCCTTGTGGTGTATATATATATATATATATATATATATATATATATATATATATATATATATATATATATATATATATATATATATATATATATATATATATATATATATATATATTGCTTGCAAGTACACGTGCCAGACGAAGCTCCCCATTGAGATCGACGAGGGACAGCCCTTGGCCAGGCTGAGTGCCAGTGTATTTACAAAGGGGGGTTTTATCTTCATTTGTCACCCTTTGTCTGTATTTGCGTCTGTGCGTGCGAGGCCTCGATCATAGAAGTTATTTATTATATTCGTTTCATTTCATCTTCATTATTATCTTCATATTTGTGTTTTCATTTAATGTATTCCCTTTTAAAGAAACCACATTTCGTGTATTTGTAGTGGGGTTCACGTATCAACACCCCCCCTCCCCCCGCCCCTTGTGTTCATCCTCCAAACCTCCTTCAGTTCCATTCCGACTACTCCTTTTCCGTCCGCTATTGCCTTCACTGGGCTCTGTTGTCTTCCCCTATACAGCGGCGTTGCCATCTGCCAAACCTTCAAGCATGTGCTGAAATCCATGTCATTGAGCGTGTCCACCTCCTCGGAATAAAGTCCGCTCCACTGTCCCGGGAGGTTGGTCAGTGTTAACTGCCTGGCTACCACGAATTTAGGTAGCGGGATTCGAACCCCAGCACCCCTGTGACAACTGCAGTCTGTAGCGGGATTTTAACCTTGCCACCTTCAAGACAATGCATTTGAAAATCTGTGGCATGACTTGAAGATTGCTGTCCATCAACGCTCCCCATGTAACTTGACTGAGCTTGAACAGTTTTGTCCAGAAGAATGGGCAAATATTGCCAATCAAGGTGTGTTAAGTTGCTATCCCAACCCAACCCAACTGACCTATCCCAACAGACTCACAACTGCAATTGCTGTCAAATGTGCTTCCACCAAGTATTAACTCGGGGTGGGGGCGGGGGGGGACCCTTATCCAACCAAGATATTCTAGTTTTGTATTTTCAATTAAATTTCTGAAATTTGTAGATTTTGTTTTTCATTTGGAAGTTGTGGGTTACGATATTTAAATAAAGGTGTAAAAAACCCCCCAAAAAACCCGGATTTAATGCAATTTCATTCCAGGCTATCAGACAGCAAAAGGTGAAATTTTTGAAAGGGGGTGTATATTTTCGATTGGCACTGTAATTAATAGACGTACTCGCATTCCAATAGCATGTAATTAATAGACGCAGTCATGTTCCAATAGTATGTAATTAATAGATGTAGTCACGTTCCAATAGTATGTAATTAATAGATGTAGTCACGTTTCAATAGTATGAACTCATGTTCCAATAGCATGTAATTAATGGATGTACTCGCATTCCAATAGCATGTAATTAATAGACGTACTCGCATTCCAATAGTATGTAATTAATAGATGTAGTCACGTTCCAATAGTATGTAATTAATAGATGTAGTTACGTTCCAAAAGTATGTAATTAATAGATGTCGTCACGTTCCAATAGCATGTAATTAATAGATGTAGTCATGTTCCAATAATATGTAATTAATAGATGTAGTCACATTCCAATAGTATGTAATTAATAGATGTGGTCACGTTCCAAGAGTATGTAATTAATAGATGTGGTTACATTCCAATAGTATGTAATTAATAGATGTGGTCATGTTCCAAAAGTATGTAATTAATAGATGTAGTCATGTTCCAAAAGTATGTAATTAATAGATGTAGTCACGTTCCAAAAGTATGTAATTAATAGATGTAGTCATGATCCAAAAATATGTAATTAATAGATGTGGTCACGTTCCAATAGTATGTAATTAATAGATGTACTCTCATTCCAATAGCATGTAATTAATAGATGTAGTCACGTTCCAATAGTATGTAATTAATAGATGTGGTCACGTTCCAATAGTATGTAATTAATAGATGTAGTCACGTTCCAATAGTATGTAATTAATAGATGTGGTCACGTTCCAATAGTATGTAATTAATAGATGTTGTCACGTTCCAATAGCATGTAATTAATAGACGTATTCACGTTCTGTGAGACAAATTGACAAACGACCAGAATATTTTGACCAAGTTTGTTGTTCCTTTCTTTTCATCTTGTTCAGGGTAACACGTATCGTGGCACAACATTTCAATATCTAACCATCATTTTTAGCTGTTCCATTATAAAAGGTCCACACCCACCTGAACCACCCTGGTGTGTACCAGTGTTGATGTCAAATCAGCATCAAGGAAGAACACACTCCTGGCAAACGAGTTAACACCCAAACAACAATTTGTTTTTCAGATAGTAGACACTCTTCTTCTTCTTCTGCTGTTCCCCAATATTTCCTGGCTTCATGCTGACAGATTGAAACATGAAATTGTTTTTATAATGGGAGACCTTGCTTGTTCGGCAGTACTCTCCCCTCTCCCTCCCTCTCCCCCTCTCCCTCCCTCTCTCTCCCCCTCCCCCTCTCCCCCTCTGCCTTTACCTCTCCCCCTCTCTCTCTCCCTCTATAGCAGCCAGACTGCCACAGGCCATTCAAACCACACCTGTGATAATCAGCGTCGAAGTTGTAAGAATATTCTGGATCGGTGACAAGTCGTGTGACCTTCCTGTCCCATTCGTTTTCACACCTTGCCATTGACCAGCTGCCTGTGGCCAATAAGGAAAATCAGCATTTCGCCTTCCAGCAGCCATCTTGAATGTGATCAGCCATTAATCAACATGTCGTGTCAACACCCCTTTGGCCCTTGATCTTCGGTGGCAGAGGTTGTGCTTTCACTCCTGTCTGTCCATCTGCGTGTCTGTTAACAGGGTATCTCAAAAGGTTGTGGACGAATTCGGCCGAAACCTGGTGGACAAATTGGATGTGTAACAAGGACGGATCGATTCGATTTTGGTGAAGATCTGGATCTGAGAATTTTTTAAGTGATTCTTCACCTTTGAGAGATAGGGCCAAACACGACATATAGCATGATATCTTAAAACGTTGTGGATTAGCTTGTAGGATGACGAGAACAATCCAATTAGATTTTGATTCAGGTCCAGATGCGGCCTATCCGTGGGATTCCAAAGGTAAACTGTTCAGCCTAGCGGAGGTATGTGCTCCACTGCATGCCGTTGTAGTTCACTTTCTTTTGTTTATTTGATCTCAACAGCCTCGGAATACCTTCCTTTTCTTTTCTCATTTCAGAATGTATTTCACCTTTGCCATCGACAATTCAAGTTTGCAGTTCTTTTACTTTTTATTAGCCTGACAGGATAGATCAGGTGTTGTTCACTTGCCTTTTGGAGGTCTCGGGGGTATTCCAGGTTCACTTGGTACGACTATAAGCTCTCATGTTGAGGTTTCACCGGGCGTTGCCCTCGGGCTCATCCTTTTTGGGAGAATGGAAGCCACGTCCTGTTCGCTAGCATTTCCTCTGGTTATTAAAGATCCGATGGTACCTTTGTAAAAATATAGGCCAATGTGTGCCAGTACCAAGGAAATGTCTTAATCCTTCTCCTGTGATCTATTTTGGATCGGTTTGGCGGCGAGTGCATCGGGGAATTGCATCAACAGCATAACTACGTACTCAGAAATATCGCGAACCAAGAGCCTGGTGTCACGTTACCATCCCAAAAGGTAACTAAGAATTGATCCCAACCAAACGGCGTCGTGAAGGTGATTAAATCGCTGCTGTTTTATCCTCTATCAAAGCTCTACACCACGTATGACGGATCCATTGTTGAAATACTTGTGCACCAGCTAACATGTACAGTATATAATCAACAATGGGGAGTTTTTGTTTCTCATGGAGAAGAGCCTTGTTAACAGCCTTAAGGTCCACACACATGCGGGTTCTGCCGCTGGGCGCAGTAACCCTGCCTTGTAAGGACACTATTCCATCGGCTTGGTCATTCGAGTGATCACCTCCAGGCGTTCCACACATTTCAGCTCGTCCTCAACGAGAGAGGCATCCGCCTGCCGGTAGAGCACGGCTTCGTTCGTGTGGTTTTTATCCTCGTTCCTTTCATCAACCTCACTTGTCGATATACGTCACAGTTGCACTCCGATGCTAATCCGATCACATTGATTCGTGCTACGAGTCTCACGTTGATGGCTGAACCGCAGCTTGATAGGTCATCAACATCCCCCTTTCACTACGAGGATCCTCGTATCGTATCGTACACTTTGTCGTATCGTATCGTATCGTACACTTTGAGGATCCTCGTATCGTACACTTTGTCCTTCCTCTGAACTCTCTCAGCAAAGTGGTCCAGGCACTTCGGTGGACTCTTTGGAGTGTCCGATTGAACCTCGGCTCATTTCGGGGATGGTCGCCCGTCGAGTCGCCGACAGATATTTTCACAGATCATGATTACATCGGCAACACGATCGATTTTTGAATCTGCGTGCTGTTTACGTTCAGGACAGTTCACCATGACGATTCCCTTTCTTCAACAGGAGCAGAGTCACATTTCTCAAGGAAAACCTTTGTTCGGTCGTCGACTCGCTTTCTGCATTCCTCAGTCCATCCCCTTCCACCCTAACTTTGTGTCCACTTCGCTGTCGATGCATCGAAGCAAAATGTCCTCTTCTGTGACGCTTCATAAAATTTCTTTCTTTGTCTGTGAATGTCAATCTGTCGTGCTGAGCGATCCACAATAGTTGAGTCGCAAACTCTGTCTGTTCCACAGATTCTGTTGACCCTGTGCTTTCTTAACGTCGATAACATCACCGTGGCCACCTCTAAACCCTGTTCTCTTGATTTTGTTACTCTCTTTACTCCTCTGCTTTTTTTTTTACACTTTCACCACGTGCTACATTTGCAGGCACCAGTTTCAATTTGACCTGTGAAGCGTGGTGGGCTTCACACAATGTCAGTTTGGTCTGTCTTTACAAAGACCCTGCCAACTTGTCTCGTATCGCACCCACAACACGGTCACGATCACTGATCTAATCATCACAGAGGTCGTCGTACCGTATACAAAACTCTTCGCCAAGGTCTTAATATCGATGTCGTACCGATCAGTCCTTTCGTTCTCCTTCTGACTCCGTAAGGTAATTTCATATCTGTCGAATCTCACACAATGTCGGGTACAGTAGGATTCGAACCTGTGCAATACCGCTTACAATTCGTCTCCTGTTCATCAGGAACGCCATTGTGCTATTTACATGTCTGTTGCATTCTCGCCGATGGCATTTAAAATATCGTACACCGGACATCTTCATGCTTGTCTGGAGCACCTGAGGCCTTGCAATACAACTCCCAGGAAGGACATCACCACCAAAGAGAGGGCTCAATGTGGAGGGGCTCGATTGACCCCGGGCATAACTAGACATAAGCTATGAAGGGTGGTTCAACGAGACATGACTTTATACATTAGTAAGGAGGTGGTTACGAGGGGATATGATGGAGATGTTTAAGATAATGAAGGGTAATGATGAAATAAGTGTGGAATAAATTCTTCAGGAGAATTGACACTGACAGGACAAGGGGTCAGAGTTTAACAGGAAAGAAGAGGAGAGTTCGGATGGTAGTAAAGTAGGGGGTCTTTCACTCGGAATGGTCTCCCTTTCAGGGTAGTGACAGTAGATGAACAGAGTTTGTGGATTGTTGCCTCGACCCACCGAAAGGGGACAGAGGTTATGTTTTCACACTTGTTACTTGCAGAATCGAGGATTTTTCAAGTTTATTGGCCACGGTCAATTTTGTTATTCTCTCTCTCTCTGTCTGTCTGTCAATCGCCGACAGGTCACAATTCTAAACCCACCATCATGAAACGTTACCAAGTTGTAGTGGTAGTCTCAACTGAGAAGGTTTGCATATCCGATTGACTTGAAATTTGAACAAGGTTTGCATATTGCGTCACTGAATTGGGAAACCAACTATCTTTGAGGTCAAAAGGTCAAAGGTCAAACTTCGAAAATCATCAATTTTCAACTTACAAATCGTTACTTTTATTTACATCGGATTTAACTTGGAGGTTGAACAGGATTTGCATATTCCGTCACTGAATTGGGGAAGCAACTATTTTTGAGGTCAAAAGTCAATTCAAGGTTACACTTCTAAAAATCATCTCTTTTTCCTGTTTGTTTGTTTGTTTGTTTGTTTTGTTTGTTTGCAGGGTATTGCAAAAAGTTGTGGACGGATTTGGTCGAAACTTGGTGGACAGGTTAGGTGTGTGACAAGGAAGAATCGATTCAATATTTTGTGAAGATCCAAATCCGGATCCGGATCCGATAATTATTTTAAGTGATTCTTCCCCATTGAGAGATAGCATGATATTTCAAAAATTGTGGGCTCATTTGGATGAAACTTAGGCGGATGAGTTGCTTTGGTGACAAGGACAAGCCAATTAGAATTTGGTTAAGGCCCGGATTCAGATCTGACCTATCTGGGGGATACAAAATGTCAACTGTTCAGGCTGACTTGTAGGTAGTTTGCATGTGGATGGATGATGGTATACATGTATTAGTTATTGTGATATCTGTTTGAAGGTCTCACCCTTAATGTCTGTGGGAAACATCCACCTTTGCCCCCCCCCACACCGCAAAAAACATTTATGATAGTAATAACAATAGAAAATACCTTTGGTTTAAATATTTATTTGTTTGCAGATACACTGTATGGCATTTCCCCTCCCCCTCCCCCCTCCCCCATTGAGATTGTGTCTGTGGCCTGAGAGGGATTTGTTTGGTCCGCTGTTGGTGTAGCACAGGCATGGTGGGCCAAAATGGCCTCCTCTCCTGCGTCAAAGTTCCTTGTTATTCCTTCTTGTGTAGCCCACAGTATGCCTCCGTTTGTAGCAGTAGTCCGTTGCACAAGTCGATCGGTCCTTGCGGATTAAGAGAGTCCATCTCAGCACAAAACACTCGTAAATGAAGTGCTTGGATGGATTCTGTTCTCTAACGACCCTTTCTCAAGGCACTCGTCTCACAATATGTAATAATTGTCATCATGTAACAAAGCACGGTTCCCAGAGTGGGCCCGCCATGGTCGCTTTATTGTCCTAACTTGTCTCCTTCATCGTAAAGCACCATTACATACATCATAAAACAAACAAACCCAATGTGTGTTACCTTTACCTGTCCAAAATCTGCTCATGTGATTGTGCACGATCGTATATCACCGGGTCAGGGTCACGCAGATTGCAAGTTCGGATGGAGCAGATGATGACGTCATTATGTGTTCATTCTCCTCGCTCCTTGCTCCGGCACGTGACTTGAACACGACCATGGAAGGGATAACACCGGGCCGAGTGCCAGGACTGGGATTTATCATGCCTGAGGAAGTCCATGGGTCGGGCATGAAACGTCGTCTCTGACTATGTCTACTTTGTCGTGTTTGTTGTAAAATCTAGGCTCATGGAAGAGCAATGTGGGTGTGGAGGGGGAGAGGTGGGGGTGGGGGACATATTTCTGTCCCAGAAGTTCATGAACAAAGTTGTTGTTTGGTCACAAATGCACAAAATCATATAAAACTACGTCACACCGATGAAACAGACTTTCGGTGATGCTGTGATTTTGATAATGATGCAATGATATTGTTGATGATGATGGTATGCTATTGATGATGGTATGGTATTGTTGATTATGCTTATGATGGTATGCTGTTCATGATGATTATGGTATGCTATTGATGATTATGATTGTATGCTGTTGATGATTATGGTATGCTATTGATGATTATGATGGTATGCTATTGTTGATGATGATTATGATGATGATGGTATGCTATAGTTGATGATGATGATGGTATGCTGTAGTTGATGTTGATGATGATGGTATGCTATAGTTGATGATGATTAAGATGGTATGCTATAGTTGATGATGATGATTGTGTGATTTTGCTGATGTTATGATTTGTTTGATGATCATGGCCTGATTTTGATGAAGATGTTGGTGTTATTATTTATAAGGTTATTGTTTATAAGGAGAATTCGGCTGCTAGGGAGAGGAGTGGTGGGGGGGGGGAGGAAGACGAGTCCCCCTTTTTTAATCTTCCTCATCCTTTGCAAGTCTGCAAGCTGTTTTCTTTTTCGGAGGGACCATGCATCTCAATTCAGCGGCCATAATGATTCCAGCGGTCTAAAGATCTGAACAACATTCCAGCTCCTCAGAAAGTGACTGTTCATCACATTATTTGTCTGGGTTAAATGGGATCCAAACTGTCAATCCTCTAACCTCAAATCTTTTCCTCTTGTTTATCCTACATCCACACACTTTCCTTTGTTTTGTTGATAGTTTCACCGACAATGCATGACAAACTTCTCCAATGACCAGTTATGCTACAGGACCTTTTCTCCCCCTCCCTCTTTCTCTCCTTTACAATCCCCAACCCATCCCCTATCTCTCCTTTAGCATCCCCATCCCCTCCCCCAACCTCTCATTCACCATCTCCATCCCCTCCCCTACCTCTCCTTCACCATCCCCATCCCCTCCCCTAACTCTCCTTTACCATCCCCATCCCCTCCCCTTACCTCTCCTTCACCATCCCCATCCCCTCCCCTTACCTCTCCTTCACCATCCCCATCCCCTTACCTCTCCTTTACCATCCCCATCCGCTCCCCCTACCTCTCCTTCACCATCCCCATCCCTTCCCCCTAACTCTCCTTTACCATCCCCATCCCCTCCCCTTACCTCTCCTTCACCATCCCCATCCCCTCCCCTTACCTCTCCTTCACCATCTCCATCCCCTCCCCTTACCTCTCCTTCACCATCCCCATCCCCTTACCTCTCCTTTACCATCTCCACCCCCTCCCCCTACCTCTCCTTTGCCATCCCCACCTCCAATCTCTTTGGTTCTGAGAGAATAGGGTGAAAACCTTTAAGATGATCCGATGGGCATTGAATAGTTCCGTCAGCAAGTAATTGTTTTCAGTGTAATTATCATCATACTCTCAAATACCATCCATCACTTCACTGACAGGAATATTGAGGGGGAGGGGGGTTCTCAATGTTCTTAAGATGCAATGAGAATGTCATCCAAGTAGCATTGCGCCGGTTAGGCCTAAGTCACATTTGGCTCGGCGGCGGCCGTAGGGTCTACAAAATCTACGGCCACGAGCAATTATAGGGCAGTCGCAGTATTTCCATGGTCACACAATGTAGCAGTCACATATATTTTTATTTTTCGGGGAGCCGCACGGGGTATTTAGAAATTGTGGAGACCGAAAACGTGGGGGTGCCGTACGGTCTTTGATTTGATGTCGCACGGTGACCTTAGGGCGTCCCTGCGGCGGCCATAGAATTTTCAAGGCAGACGCAAGGTAGCCTCAAGGTGCCCGCAAGGCGACCGCAGGGGGGCCCTTTGGTGAACGTGCGGCCAGACGGACGGTAACGAGTGGGTATATATACCAGTTCGGAATATACCAGTATATATAACTGAACATACTATAACTATAATATATATAACTGAATATACCAGTTTGGAGTATAGGCAAACACCTATACTCCGATCTCGAGCGGTGGACGCACGGTCGACGCAGACTGCCACCGAGGCCGTACGTAGGACGCACGGCGGGCGTAGGGGAACCGTGCGTCGACCCTGCGTTGCCCGCAGGTAGTCACACAGACCGCAAGGCCACCGTACGTTGAACACAGGGACGCCTTAGGACTACCCTACAGCGACCGTGGAAATAGTGCGGCCGCCGTAATTTTTGGAGGTTGGCAAAATTCATTTTTCATTGATAAGAGCCTACGGCGGCCGCACGAATAACGCTAGCCCACCGTACGCCCTACGTAGGTCGACGTGGAACACATCTATGTCATGGCTTGGCTTGTCAAATTGCTATGGCCAACGTAGAAATGAAAAAGTTATAATTCCACGGCGACCCCTACAGCCTGTAAAAGATAGCCATACGGCGTAGGGCCACCCTGAGGCCACCTCAGAAACTCTGCGGCCACCGCACGTTTCTGTCAATTCAGGGGGGGGGGGGGGTACGGCCGCCGTATCCTAGCCTTAGAGCAAATGTGACTTAGGCCTGAGTCGACATGAAGACGATCCATAGCTTTCTGCCACATTGCTGGAGCTGAAGCAATACCGAAACAAAGCCGGGTTTTCACACCCCTTGACTTTTTTACATTTTGTTATTAAAGCCTGAATTTAAAATGAATTGAATTAAAATAAATTTTGTCACCGATCTACACAAAATACCCCATAATGACAAAGTGAAAACGTGTTTTTTAGAAAATTTTACAAATTAATTGAAAATGAAAATCTGAAATGTCTTGCGTCAATAAGTATTCAACCCCTTTGCTGTGCCACTCCAAATTGAGCTCAGGTGCATCCAATTTCCTTTGATCATCCTTGAGATGTCTCTACAACTTGATAGGAGTCCATCTGTGGCAAATTCAATTGATTGGACATGATTTAGAAAGAAACACCTTTATATATGAGGTCCCATAGTTGGCAGTGCATGCCAGAGCAGAAACTCCACCATGAAGTCGAAGGAACTGTCCTTAGAACTCCGAGATAGAATTGTGAGGAGGCATAGATCTGGGGAGGGATATAAAACAATTTCTTGTGTTTAAAGTTCTCAAGCGCACAGTGAGCTCCATCATTGGGAAATGAAAAGAATATGGAACGACCAAGACACTTCCTGGAGCTGGCCGTCTGACCAAACTGAGCAACTGGGCAAGAAGGACCTTAGTTGGGAGGTGGCCAAGAACACAGTGACCACTGAGAAAACTAGAGTTCCTTTGCTGAGATGGGAGAACCTGCTGGAAGGACAGCAATATCTGCAGCATTTCACAAATCTAGGCTTTCAGGGAAAGTGGCCACACAGAAGCCACTCCTGAGAAAAAGGCACATGACAGCACACCTGGAGTTTGCAAAAAGGCACGCGATAGATTCTGAGAGAATGAGGCAAAGGATTATGTGGTCTGATGAGACGAATATTGAACTCTTTGGCCTGAATGCAAAGCACTACGTCTGGTGGAAATCAAGCACAGCTCATCACACATCTAACACCATCCCTACTGTGAAGCATGGTGTTGGCCACATCATGCTACGGAGAAGCTTTTCAGCGAAAGTGACTGGTAGACTTGTAAGGACAGAGGGAACAATGAATGGAGCCAAATACAAGCAAATCCTTGAGAAGAACCTGCTTCAGAGTGCAAAAGACCGGAGACTGTGGCGAAGATTTACGTTCCAACAGCACAAAGACCCCAAGCATCCAGCCAAAGCAACTTCAGAACAAGAAAGTGAAAGTCCTTGAGTGGCCCAGCCAAAGCCCATACTTGAATCCCATTGAGAATCTGTAGAAAGACTTGAAGATTGCTGTTCACCGACACTCCCCGTCCAACTTGACAGAGCTTGAGCAAATCTGCAAGGAAGAATGGGAGAAAATCCCCAAATCCAGATGTGGAAAGCTCATACTGTAATCGCTGTCAAAGGTGCTTCTCCAAAGTATTGACTCGAGGTTGAATACTTGATTGATGCAAGACATTTCAGCTTTTCATTGACGTTACATAAATTGAGGTGACGATCCACTGATGTGATCTCGAGATGGAAGTAGGCATCACGCAAATCCAACTTTGTGAAATACCGACTGCCCGCCAACTTCAAGTACATCTCATCAATGGATGGTAGTGGATACTGCTCCACTCAGTATCATTGCGGTTAATGGTTGCTTTAAAGTCACCACACAGGCGGGTACCTGTATTCTGCTTAAGCACTGTGACCATGGACGTTGCTCACTCAGAGTGCCCCACCAGTTCAATGACATATCTTTTTCCAATCAGTCGAGTTTTACTTTGACTCGATAACAAAGAGCATATAGCACAGGTTGAGGCTTGCACAATCGTGGACTGACACCCTCCTTCAGGTGTAGGAAACCTTGAGCACGTATGAGCTTCCCAAGCCAAGGCCCGAATAGAACTTGGTGTTTTCCCAAGATCTCCTCCAACCGGGAAGGAGATGGAAATGCCGTATATACACTGTAAATATCTGTTAAATCCAGACGAATTGTGTGCAACAAGTCACGACCCAGGAGAGATGGTCCAGAACCATCAACCACATGTCGGGCAGCACTGCTTGCTGTTCTCGATAACGAACCACTACATCCACCAAACCTAATGGTTTGATGAACTCCCCAGTGTAGGTATGCAGGGTAGTGTGTGCTGAGTCTAACACCGGACAACCTAAACAACACCAGGTCTGCTTACTTGTGAGACTGACTGGTGCCCTGGTATCCACTGTGAAGTTGACTTGCCTGCTATTCACAGACAGATACCTCCAAAGGGGTGATTTGCAGCTGTCGTCATTGGAAATATGCCAAGTTGATCAACCTTGCTGCTCACGTTGACCATATTAACCGATGACGGTGCCTGGCCCTGACGGACCCTCCTCACATGGCCTGTCCTACCACACCGGTGAGACACTGCATTCCGAAAGGGACAGTTCCAACGAGAGTGTGAGCCAAGACACCCTTGGCAAGACTGCTGTGGCAGCTGGCCCTGCGATGCACTGCTTGCACGCAGCTGGGATGAAAGCGGTTCCTGATATGCTGACCAAGGTGGGGGATTGTGCGCACGTGACCTGCCAGCAGCAATGGCATCGACAGAGAAGTCCTCCTCAACAATGAAGTGACCATCCTTTCTAGCTTGTTCCGCCACAGCTGCAGTTTCCACCACTTTAGCAAATGTAATCTCTTAATTATAATCTATCTATAATTACAGCAATCTCTGTGCGTCTGTTTGTCTGTCTGTCTGTCTATCTGTCTGTGACCACTGTTTCTCGACAACCACTGGTCCGATCTAATTGAAACTTGCCAGGTATATTTTGGGGACCTGAGTATGTGCCTTTTCAAGGTTTGATATGAATTGGACAAATGTTTCCCAAGTTATGGCCATTTATTTGCCAAACCAATGACAGGACACGGTGCTATGACATCACAATTGACGTCGCAATTCTTTTTTTCTTTTTTTTTTGCACGTATGGGCACGCCCAATTCTTCTTCGTTTGATTATGACGTCACAATTGACGCTGGGGATCTGAGTATGTGCCTTAACAAGGTTTGATATTAATTGGACAAGTGGTTCCCAAGTTATGGCCATTTATTTACCAAACCAATGACAGGACATGGTGCTATGACGTCACAATTGACGGCACAATTCTTCTTTTTTATTTTTTGCACGTACGGCCACGCACGTACAGGCATGCACTAGTAATAATAATAATAGTACCAATAAATTACGAAAAGGTTTATTTCAATTCAACTTCCATCGTGAACAAAGGCCAAATTGAAGTAAGTTTTACAATTGATAATTTTAACATTTAAAATATAATAATACAATAAAATAGTAATTAAAACTAGCATCCGTTGAAGACAAAGTATTCGACATCCCCCGCCATAGTAAATGAGGACAAGTAGCAAAAGGCACCAGTTCAATTTATTCTTGAAGTGTGTACCAAATTTCATAAAGAAATAGTTAATAGTTCATGCTCTGGAAACAAAGGTTAACCTCAATTATTTCTTAATACCCAACTTGTTTCCATGGAAAGTGACAGAAATTTTTTTGGGGGAAATCTCTAAATATCAAAAGGCACCAGTTCACCACTTGCTTGATATGTGTACCAAATTTCGTAAATATATCTTGAGGGGATTTGTAGTTAAGGTCCGGAAACGAAATGTGACGGACAGACGGAACCCATTTCTATATCCCCCCAGCCAACTTCGTTGGTTGGCGGGGGATAAAAATACCCACCAAAGCAGAATAAATATCACATCAAGAAAAAACAATTTTGCAATAATTTAGCAATTCACATCACATGACATCAAATATAAAATTTTGACAATCACTGCAATTTATTCATTTTGCGGATAAGAAATGCCATTGGGTTGTTCTTGAATCGTGTGGTTTTACATTTTAACTCCGTTAATTGTTTTGAGTTTCATAGTTGATAGCCACGATGAGATCTTTCTGCAGGTAACAATAGTGGTGAAGTTTGGAATTTGGAAACAATCTCGTGATAGAACAACAAAGTTGTTCACGTCTCTTGTCAAGCGACTCCCAGACCACAATCGCGTGAACCATCCAAGTAACCGCAGTGGTTTGGGCCAAGCACAAGTCCACAAGGCCTTTTCTGAACAAATTCATCAGCATTGCGCTGCTGGTTTGTAATTCCTCTCGACCACACAGGAGCTCCGTATTCTACCATGGAGCGAACAAAGTATGTGAAAATGGTTACAAGATTATTACTTGGGAGGGAGTGGTATTTTAACTTCCGAATCATGTGAAAACAACTATTCGCTCTTTTGACGACAGAAATGACATTCACATCCCATTTCAAATCTGCCTGCTCTAAGATACCCAACAGTCTAATATTACAATTTTGGATTGTACAACGTTGTTCAACGATAGGTTAGAAGGGGTTGGTCTGTTTCACGCGAAATGGATGTCAACAATCGCACGCTTTTTGCGGTTGAGACCCATTCCGTTCTCCACACACCAGTTACGAAGTTGTTCAAGAATGACTGACCTCCAAGATTCAGTGTGTGGATTACGCTTTTCAATAAATGTAAGGTCGTCAATATATTTGAAGCAGTGAATACCGGTGGCAATTTTGTTCTGGCCAGCATCGTTGATCATGGCAAGGAGTACAACAGGTCTCAACTTTGTTCGATGGGGAACTCCAACATGAATGTGTGTCCAATCAGAGACTGTCAATGTACTTAACACAACTGTTCACGATTTGAAATAAAGTCACTTATGCAAGAAATAAGAGATGAATCGACTCCCATTTTTTAGAGTTTTGAAATAGCGATCATGTGATCATTATGATCAAAAGCTTTAGAAAAATCTGTAAACTATATAGACGAATTGATCTTGGTGTTTGCGCATGCTCATGATATGAAGTGTGTGCAGAATATCAATCGGCCAATGTGAAGTTGATACACCTTCAATGTTTCCAAACTGTTTGGGGTCACGGTTCTGCTTCATTGCTTCCATCGTTCGCTGCGCTATGAAGTGTTCTGCAATTTTTGAGAAGTGGGCAGTCAGAGCAACTGGGCGCAAGTTGTCGATGGTGGCAGGTGACGATTTTGGAATTGGAACGATATGCCCTTTTCCACTGTACTGGAACTAGCTGTTGCTTGTATGACGCATTCATTGTGTCAGTCAGAGGTTCGGCTGGTTCATAAGAGAACTGACGGATAAGTCTGGCAGAGATGTTGTCAGGACCACTTGCTTTGCGAGATTCAATTTTCCCAAGTTCTCACTAAACCTCTCATGGCTGGACTTGACAGATCATGGCTCTGTGGAGAGGCTTTGTTGCATTGATCACCAGCGGTTTACGATCATATTGCACTTTCACCTGTCTTCCATAGGTGTACAGATGAAACTTTTCCAAACCAAAAACAACTGCAAGGAGCTCCTTCTCTATCTGTGCCTACATGATTTCTGCATCAGATAGAGCCCTGTTGGCGTACGCTATGGGATGTCCTCTTTGAATCGGTATAGCACCAAGTCCAGTGTCAGAAGTGATCACCACCAGTTGACATCTTCCTGTCAGTCTGCATAGTGGCTTGTACTTGTCACTAAGACCTGGAAGGAATTTGCTGAGAGAGTTGACAAAACCGATGAATCGCTGTACCCCTTATCCATCGGTTGGCTTTGGCATTTGCACAACAGCTTTCACCTTTTCTGGGTCTGGTTTCAGACCCTCTGAAGTGACTACTTGACCAGTGGAGGCCACTTCTTTCGGTTTCAATTTTGCCTTGTCCTTGTTCAGCTTCAGGTTTCACTCTCTACATCTCTCCATCAGTGCTCTCACCTTCCTGTCATGGTCTCTCTGCCTCTGCCTGTGTTTTTCCATTCCCAAACACCAGCATGTCATCTGCTACTGACCTCACTCCCTGTAACCCCTCTAGTCCTTGGTTTTGTCTTCTCTGAAATTCTTCTGGGGCTGTCGAAAGCCCAAATGGCATCCTCGGCCATCAACAGTATATCTGCCATATGAGGTTTTGAACCTGGTCAAGTATGGACTCTCCTCATTTACTTCAATGTGCCAGAAACTCTTCTTGGCATCAAATATGCTGAACATCTTTGCCTTGTTCAGCTCTGTCAGTATGTCCTCACTTGTCATTGGATAGTCAGGTCAGGTCAGCTCAGGTAAGGTATGGGAGCATGTACTGGAGCAGCGCGTTACTGCGTCCACTTTCCGCCGCTACTCCAAGGGCCTCCATCTGGCTATTCCCCAGGCAGATGCCTGGCCTATCCCCATCTCCTTGAGATGCCGATCAACCTGCTGCAACCACAAGACATGTGGTCAGCCCGTTGCTCTCCTACACTCATGAGGCTCCCTCGATGAGAGAATCTGGTAAGCAGGATCAGAGTCAGTAAAACGAGCCACCTGTCCATACAGCCACAGCTGACGCTCACGGACTATACAGGTAACAAATCTCATCTGAGGTTCTCTCAGCAACCACTCGTTGGACACAAAGTCTGACCAGCGATAGCCAAGGATTCTCCGAAGAGACCCGGTACCGAAGGAGTTAAGTCTGCCTCTCAGTAGCAGAGTAACAGAGACATTGGATCGTGACATCTCTGAAGTTCTTGATTTAAGGTATATTGATCCAAACAAACTCTCAATTTCCCATTGGATTTCTCCACACACACAAGGTTTGATACCCAGGGGTCGGCAAGTCTACAGGAGCTAATATCCCTGCCTCAGTCAGCTTGTCGAACTCTGCTTACAGTTATCCTTTCAGAGCAACTGGAATACACCTTGGTGGATGCACTACAGGCCTCTCACTCTCGTCTAGCATAGGATGGTATTTGCCTTTCAGCTTTCCATTCCACAATAGCGACATTTATGTAACTTCGAGAGAGCTTGGTCATCCGATAAAGACGGTTTCTGTGTGCCATTACCGTTCCGCATCATGGACATGTGCTTCACTGCATTTACCACCTGTCCATCGATGATCCCAAGCCTGTTATTTGACAACTCCGACGGGCGACAGATCTGCACGGACTTCTACATTGTGAGGTCCATTTCTTGTCGTGGCCTCTCACTCAATGTTGACTCCCCGATTCTGCAGATAATTCTGTCCCAAATCGGACCGTCTTGCAAATTTCCCAAGTTGCAATTTTATTGCCACGAACTTGAGCTCTTTGAGGTATTCACCGAAGGATTCTCCCTCTCCTTGATTCCTTGTAAAGAATCTGTAGCGATCAACTTTTTCATTCTTGGAAGGGGTTTCAATGTGTATCAAATGTCTTTAACACGTTTTCGAGCATTTCCACGCTTGGCTTCATCGTCTGATACAACTCCTGCTCTTTATTGCCAACGAGATACAGTAACATCTTTGTCTTCGTGACTTTTGTTGTCTTTTGGAGCAGCCATTGCTAAATCGAGGTAAAATAGCAGCTCTTCCTTCCACAGCTTTCACATCCACAGCTGACTCAACTCGGAAAGATATTGCTCCTTCCACTTCTGACACCATTTGGTTTTTCTCTTCCTCCTTATTAGAAATCATTGACAACTTGTTTGGTTCAAGTACATGGAGCAACCTTTATTAGCCGGTACATGTTGCTTGACAAGATGGAGCCCCTACCCGAGACCCCAACATGCAGTCACTCTCTTTAGCATCCCCTGGCACTATCCCTCTTCCAGTTTCTAATCTGTCACATTGTGAAGTGTGTCCCAAGATCACTCATCACTGGGTTCACTGAGACTTGGTATGTCGTCTTCTTCAGAACAAAGAATACACGCTCCTCTCAAACGAACGTGTCCTTGGTGATAGTTATCTGAAAATCCAAATAATACAGCAAAGGATTCTTGTTCTTTTGTGTGTGGCACAACAAATTGCTGCTCGAGACCGACACTGACGTATCCTTTTGCAAGTCCTAACTGTGATCATCGCACGCATCTCCTTTTGGGTCGTGGACCGTACGTCCACCCTGCGTCCCACGCAAATGTGGTTCCACGACGGCCGTGTCATCGTTTCGTGAACGTTGTTCCAAGGAGATCACGACGACCTGTCGACAAAGGCAAAAACCCTTCCTCGTGAACGCGCGTTTGTGAAGTTTTCATGTTTAACTACCCGGAGATGTCGATCCTTGAAGCAATTACTCTTTTGGTTTTGCTTTTTGTGTCCGAATTGAACATTGCCTCCATGGCGGGTTCTCCGTCGTTCTTGAAAAATGTTCCAGTTCATCAAAAGTCGATTAGGTCTTGCAATACTTCAGCACCACTTTGCGTTTTGTGATCTTTTCACCTCTGATGGTGTATTTTCGACGAATTTCGAGAAGAACAGCTCATCGCTTTGTCCCATAAGACTCGGCACACGGCGATGGCTGCCATGACGTTTGAGCGTTTGAGGCATTCATTTGTCACCGCTCTTCGCCATTGATCTGTCAATGCCACCGCCATTGGGAACGGGCTGAGTGATGTTCTCCGAGTGTTCCTTTGACTGTGAAAACTGCAGAGTTGCACCGAGCGAAGAACCGTTGAGGCAAATGTTTAATTATATCCTTGATTGTTCAAGATCGTTTATCAAAATTTACATTTTACACCGTTGCATGAAAAATTACGTCATCAAGTAGGCAATGGTACTTTGGTAAATTTCTTATAAATTTACATGGAGGCAGAAATTTACATGCCTCGTGCGTGATTGTCTGAAACGCATTGGACGTCACCATGTGTGTCATGGCCAATCGTGAGCACACTAACATGTCGGCGATGCCACATTTGTCTTAATTATTTGTGCCTTGTCCATTGTGGATTCACTTGACTCGTCAAATTCGTCGGCAATCCCTATCAGAGGAGTGACGATTCATCAGTTCGTACCCTCCGTCGTTCTCCTTTTTCCTGAGCCTCGACTTTGGGGGAAAAAGGCCTTAAAAAGGCCTTGGCCTTAAAAAAGAGGCCTTGCAGCCTCGTGGCAGAGATGCTGATTAAGTTGAGAATTTTCAATTTAAAGATCCCACGGTGTCCTTCACGAAGAGTAGGTGAGTTATTGCCGGGACCCTGAACCAATTATAAAATCCTGCCCTAATCCACATGGGGCACTTTGACCATGACATTGTTTTACACTGGTGATGACCATGGCATTGTTCTACAGTGGTGATGACCATGGCATTGTTCTACAGTGGTGATGACCATGGCATTGTTCTACAGTGGTGATGACCATAGCATTGTTGTACAGTGGTGATGACCATGGCATTCTTCTTCACTGGGTGATGACCATGCCATTGTTCTGCACTGGGTGATGACCATGGCATTGTTCTACAGTGGTGATGACCATGGCATTGTTTTGCACTGGTGATGACCATGGCATTGTTTTGCACTGGTGATGATCATTGCATTGTTCTGCACTGGTTGATGACCATGGCATTGTTTCTACATTAGTAATGGCCATGGTATTGTTCTGCACTGGTGATGACAATGGCATTGTTCGACGGTGATGACCATGGCATTGTTCTACACTGGTGATGACACACCTTTATTTGAGCCTCACCTTACATGTTACAGTTTTTATTGATCCTCTGTTTTTTGTGCACCATCGAGGCTCATGAAAGAGCTAGAACACAGAATGAATCAGGATGCAATGGAACCAAAGAAAAGGCAGAAAGAGAATGGGGGAAATGCCAACAACAGGGTGGTCGGAAAAAATAGACAGAGGACAATAAGGGATGCAGGTAATGATGAGGGTTAGAAGAGAATGCAAGGTGTGGACAAGATGGAAACATAAGCAATATCTCTAGGGTTGGGGGGGGGTGGGGGCTCGGGGAGGTTCTCTAACAGATGTAGAAAAGATAATGGTTGGGGAAAAGGGATGATCTGAGATGGTGGTCATCCTGTGCTGTGTTGCAGTTAGGCCTAGGTCACACTTGCCACGGCGGCCGTGGGGTCTCCAAAATCTGCGGCCACTAGCAATTATAGGGCGGCCGCAGTATTTCCACGGTCACACAATGTAGCAGTCACATATGTTTTTATTTTTCGGGTAGCCGCACGGCGTATTAATAAATTGTGGAGACCGAAAACGTGGGGGTGCCGTATGGTCTTTGATTTGATGTCGCACGGTGACCTTAGGGCGTCGCTGCGGCGGCCATAGAATTTTCAAGGCAGACGCAAGGCGACCGCAGGGGGGCCCTAAGGCGAACGTGCAGCCAGACGGACGGTAACGAGTGGGTATATATACCAGTTCTTTTTTTTACTGAAATAAAAATATACCAGTATATATAACTGAATATACTATAACTATAATATACCGTGGTGCCCCCAGAATCCGAACGCCTCATTGTTTAAACAAATTGGAATCTGAACAATTTTTTCGAGAAAACTTTGCCCTAAAAACCGAACACAACGTAGTGTTCATGTTTGTTCACGTGTCTCTCCCACCTGTTCGAGCCGCATCTTCACGCTTTGTTCATTCAGTTCGTCGGTGGAAGTCCTCGTGAAAGCATCTCTCGTGTGTCGATCGATACTTTAGGCCTCAGTCACATTTGCTCTACAGCGAGGATACGGCGGCCGTACGCCCTCTGAATTGACAGAAATGTGCGGCGGCCGCAGAGAAACTGAGGTGGCCTCAGGGTGGCCCTACGCCGTATGGCTATATTTTACAGGTCGTAAGGTCACCGTGGAATTATAACGCGGAGTTATAACTTTTTTCATTTCTACGTTCGCCATAGAAATTTGACAAGCCGAAACAAAAGAACTGGTAAAAAAAAAACAAACAAAAATTAACCCATTCGTTACCGTCCGTCTGGTCGCACGTTCGGCTTAGGGTTCCCCTGCGGTCGCCTTGCGGGCACCTTGCGTCTGCCTTCAAAATTCTATGGCCGTGCAGGAACGCCCTAAGGTCACCGTGCGACATCAAATCTAAGACCGTATGGCACACCCATGTTTTCGGTCTCCACAATTTATAAATACGCCGTGCTGTTACCCGAAAAATAACAAGGACAAATGTGTCCAAGAGCAGCGTCCAAAACCTAAAGGTTTTGTCGGCTAAAGAAAAAAAACAACAACAACTTCCGATATTTCGTCACGTGTCTTCATTAAGCCAATAGCGAAACCCGTCATAATGTATTTATGATATATCGTGTATTTACAAAATCTATAATGTATTTACGAAATTACAATACGATAAATGGAATAATCTAAATAGTAATGTCAACTTTTCGAAACTTTAAAGCAAATGTCCGAATATATTTAAAAGTTCATGATAGACGCTCTGAAAAGGCACCGTCGATGTGAGGATGTGTACATGTGCTCAGTATTTAAGGCGATCCGGATCTTGTATACACAAGAGCCGAGTCCGAGAGATTAAGGTTTTGTCTTCACAAGAAGAAGAAGAAGAAGAAGAAGAAGAAGAAGAAGAAGAAGAAGAAGAAGAAGAAGAAGAAGAAGAAGAAGAAGAACAATGCTGGGCTCTCTATGAGCAGCGTTCGCTACGCGAGACGCTGCTAAAAACACATGTGACTGCCACATTGTGTGACCGTGGAAATACTGTGGCCGATTTATAATTGCGAGTGCCCATACATTTTGTAGACCGCCGAGCCAAATGTGACTTCGGCCTTACCTCGTGTTTTCACCTTCATTTGTGATGTT
>NC_140978.1:44233118-44313118 GCF_056783735.1 Eptatretus burgeri | reverse complement strand
CCCACTTTTTTTTTGCTCGAAAGAGGACAACCTGTGCCTCCGAGACCACGGCGATGGTTTATGATTGCTTTCGTCACCTGTCGAGTTCATAAACCTGCTAAACGATTCGAAAGTGAACGAACACAATTTCGACAGATTGATTTGTGATTATGTAATAATAATAATAATAAGAGCAGTTCAAACAAGCGCAGCCATAACACAGGGAGAGTGAGTGTGGCTGTACATTCCCACGATTAGCCATAAATTAGGGTCCACGGCGACCTGGGCTCCATTCTCAATTTACTGACCACCGATAATGAAAACACCGCGGGCGAGCCATCTCTCTTGCCTTCACCGTGTCGAGGAAAACTTATTTGTCAGGTTCACAGATGATGCATGATCGTGCGAGGCAATTTGCATTTGTCGTTTCAGCAAGAGCAGCGACCGGCTCAAGCACCAGCTGGGGGCTCCTAATGCCGGGGTGAAGGAATTCCTCCAAATGTAAATACAAGAACCGATCTCCACGTCTGCAACTCTAATCGACCACGCATATCGTTTCGTGTTCACATTCACTGGGTTCTGCTGTGACGGGTCCTCAGGTAGTCGCTGCAGCTCAGCAGCAGTTAGTTCGTCTCGTCGGCTTTGCTGAGAGTTCCTTCCTTCGTGGGACCGCCGTTTGGATGAGGTTGATTGAAATTCCTTTCAAGCATATCTCGCTCCCCAAGCAGCAAAATACGAACCTCATGACAAAAAGGGCATCGCGAGGCTGACATTTGATCCGATCGATCGAGGTGACCGGTGAAGCATCTGGGAATTCAGGGTTGGTTGCATCATCTCCCTCTTGGGAGTAAGATTGGTGTTGGCTTATTGACGGTTTAGGTGGCTGGCATGAGATCTTTGGTTCTTGAGTTGGAGTCCCTTCCTTGTCGTTCACATCACACCAGGTGGGTTGACTCGGCGTGTCATCCCACCAAGGTCGGAGTACCGGCTTTCTGGTAGGTAACGGGGCACTGCATCAGCGACAGAAATGACGCAACCAGCAGCTCCTGGCTGCATCTGAAACACCGGCTCTTGGTAGTTGAATTATTAAAGGAATCATGTGACTTGCCTTTTTGTTGGAGCAAGGCACACCGATGGCAAAACTGTCTCACCGGAATGGGGAGGAATGGAGCTGTCATTGTGAATCCATTTTGAAACCGGAGAGAACATTCCATGGAAACATAATCCACTAACACGTCACAATTGCTGACGTTTCAACTGAAAAATCGTAGTTTGTTTTAACCAAGTCGTAACAGAGAAGTCATTGGATTACTGACACACCCAGCACTCACAACCATATTATCATGTTGACAAATAACCTTGGAGAGAGTCAGAGAGAGTGTCAGAGTCAACAGTCGGGTGATCCGCACGACTGTTGAATAGCAGAGAACAAATCGGGATGAATAAGTATCGGTGTGCTAACGTTGTCTGTGCTTGGTGATGTAGACAAGGGGGCGGGGGGAGATGGCGTGTTCAAGGCACACGTGACGTGCAAAGAGCAGGTAGGTCAAAGCCAGGTGGGAGATGGAAGAATAACATGAGACATCAACATTTGATTGGTGTACTCGTGTGAACGCACCAGGCGGCCTGGTTGGATAACCTAGAGGTATTCATGCACGCTCGCCCGTGAGCTGTCCAACTTGAGATAGCTATAAATCTATCATTCTGGTGTTTCAAAAGTCTTGTGTTGGTTTAACGGTTTAAAGTGGCGCAAGATCTTAAGGTGTTGAGATTGAGCGCCTGTCGTGCCGTTAAACAACACCAGGTGGGTTGATGCAGCCTGTCATCCTTCTGAGGTTGACAAAATGAGTACCAGCTTACTGGGACCGGGGCATTGCGTCCGTGGCACAGCTGTGCTCCCAGCATTGATGCAACCAGCAGCAACGTGCTGCATACGAAATAAGAATAATAATCCTGTTGTTTCGCGTGCAGGGTGATAATTGCACAAATTGTGGGCCCCGTCCCTCGGTTAGACGTTAAACTGGGCGTCACGTCTGTCGGTATTAGTTGGTGGACGTTGAACATCTTATGGTGTTCTTCGAAAAGGGTGGGTGAGTCATCACTGACATCCTGAGCACATTACAAATTCCTGCCAGAACCTACAGGGAGCACCACATCAATGGCACAGCTGCACCCCTGTAACATCCGATGCTAACCCGCAGCCACACGCTGCATACAAACGACGACGACAAAGGCAACAGGCTTTGTGCCTCGGCATTCTGGCTTCAGAGGCCAATAACACCCGAGGCCTCGGTCTCCACCTGGCCGACAAATGCCAACCATGATGTTGAGTGAGCTTCCAGCACGTATAGGAGAGCAGTGGTCCATCCGTCCATCCATCCATACTCTATACTCTGTGCAGAGCCGAAGAAGTCTCCTGGGCTATTGGGCACATCCCTGGACAGGTCGCCACTCCGACGCAGAATACTCGGAATGGCTCAATCATCCCAGCAAGCTGGTGCTCATTTTTCCGACCTCGGAAGGATGACAGGCTGAGTGAACCTCACCTGGTAATGCAATGGCTGAGCGGGATTTGAACTCGGGACCCTCGGATCCCAATCCCACCACCATCGCATTGCTATCATGTGCAAAGGATGCTTGGGTGCCCAGCGATGACCTGAACAGTCCCACGGAATCCTTTTTTGGCCTGCCCACGACGCCCAGACATCGCTCGTCTATCGAAGGCAATTTTGAAATGTGACTCCAATGCACAAGACACGTCCCGGATGTTTGTATCCATGCTGGCAGACAGAGATGCTGCGGCAGAGCGTCGTTTACATGCTCGTCAGACTCTTTGGAATTGCCAGGGATAATTACAATCCGATGTAATTACAGACGTGATACGAGTAGATATCCTTATTAGTGGCGTGAAAACTTTTAAACCCTCTTTATGGAGAAATACCATGGTAAAAATACCTGATAACTCCGATAGTAAGGTAATTATATGATGATAACTCCTATAATAAGGTAATTATGTGATGATAACTCGTATAATAAGGTAATTTTATATTCATGATGACTCCTCAAGGAAGATAATTATACGATCAAGATAACTTGTACAATACGGTAATTATATGATGCTGATAACTCGTATAATAAGGTAATTATATGATGATAACTCGTATAATAAGGTAATTATATGATGATTATAACTCCCATAATAAGGTAATTATATGATGATAACTCGTATAATAAGGTAATTATATGATGATAACTCATATAATAAGGTAATTATATGATTATGATAACTCCTATAATAAGGTAATTATATGATGATTATAACTCCTATAATAAGGTAATTATATGATGATGATAACTCTTATAATGTAATTATATGATGATGATAACTCATATAATAAGGCAATTTTATGTTCATGATAACTCCTCCAGTAAGATAATTATATGATGACGATGATAACTCGTATAATAAGGTAATCATATGATCATGATAACTTCCATAGTAAGGTAATTACATGATGATGATAACTCCTATAATAAGGTAATTATATGATGATAACTCCTATAATAAGGTAATTATATGATGATGATAACTCCCATAATAAGGTAATTATATGATGATTATAACTCCTATAATAAGGTAATTATATGACGATGATAACTCTTATAATGTAATTATATGATGATGATAACTCGTATAATAAGGTAATTATATGATGATAACTCGTATAATAAGGTAATTATATGATGATGATAACTCCTATAATAAGGTAATTATATGACGATGATAACTCTTATAATATAATTATATCATGATAACTCGTATAATAAGGTAATTATATGATGATGATGATAACTCGTATAATAAGGTAATTATATGATGATGATAACTCCTATAATAAGGTAATTCGATGATGATAACTCGTATAATAATGTAATTATATAATCATGATATATGATTAGCATCTTGAAGACGGCCCTTCTCGTCCCCAATTTTATTTGTGTATTTAATTAAATGAATTCAACACCATCCAGAAATCGAGTTGATTGTGTTTCATGGTATTTCTCGGTACATCAGAGTAGGTATGTTCACATTTTTACATCATTACACCTGTTTACCATGATTACACATTAGAACAGTTGCTCTGGTGGAAACCCTTTGGTCAATTCAAGGCATTATCACCATCTACCACTGATGGTGGATGAAGGTTGTTTTCACTTTTGTTTGTTTGTTTGTGAACACGATATCTGAAAAAGTTGTGGATGAGTTATTACAAAACTTGGTGCACGAGTTGGGTAGTTTGTAAGAACATACCACACTGTATTACACGCATACAGAAAGGGTGCACGTCGAACAGCTGGGAGAGAAACAGAGAAAAGCGAAGTGAAGAGAAAAATGTGATGATGGAAATAGGGGATGGTAGGGGAGTTTGTGATTAGGGGAGATGAAAGGTGATGAGGATGGGGGGGGGGGTTGGAGAAGGGGAAATGGAGGTTGTGGGGTAATACGTGGAAGGTCCCTTTTCCCTATTGCCTCTTGAACGCTCGGGGTGGTCTAATCAATCACCATGGGCTAGAGTGTGATGATTGAATACCATATCGTCATATTTAACATTAAATGTCATCTTTTCCAAAGGTTATTTATTCCCCCCCCCACCCATCCCGACCCCCCCTTAAATTTTAAGTTCCAATTTTGACCACATATGGCTTTGACCACCAGTCCCTGTTAATTCGCATAAGCCTGTGACCTCGTCGGGTTAGTGTAATCATTCCAAGGTGTGGAGGCACAGCATCCTGGAGGAACATCACACCAACCCCACCAGATTATTCGTACATATCCCTGGTGGACGGTGGTGTCTCGATGGAGTGATCTAGTTAACGCCTCCACTCTCATTTGTACATTCCGTGTTCCTTTGACTCTAAGATCTTTAGTTATTTTCAGCATCGGTATCCCAAGCCCAAGTTCCCTGTCCCCATTTGATGAGCAGTTTTGAGGTTAATAGATTCCTCAATGGGGATTACCTTAATGATTGGTTGAAAGGGATGATTGCTGGAAGGTTAAATGACCAATTCTCTCTGTTTTCAAAGCTTTTTATAATCGTTTTTACAATCCAATTAATTTACCTGTACGGTGCATTTATACTAAGTGACCATTTAATCAAACTTGCACACCTTTCCTCCGCTCATTGTGTAACCTTGGAGGAACATGTGACGTTTAACTGCGATTTATCACGTGTAGGGGGCTGCGCCGACGCGACAACATCTCAAAGACAGAAACTATACCCCAAATGATGGGGCGCCTTGTGGGTCCTGATACCGACGAGTTGAGATGATGCGAATGACCCACCAAACAAGCCCCCATGAATTACGAAGACGCTTATTGGCTCTTTTTCTAAGGGGGAAAAAGAGAGCAGGAACTCGAACCTGCGTTGGACACACAACTGTTGTTTGCATGCCGTGCAAGGAGCTAATGGACCGTCCCACTCCACCTCCACCCTCCATGGGAAAGGGGCGTTTGTCCAAATCGTTTTTTGTCTTCTCTCACCGTCCTGACGGCCGATCCGATGGCCACTCATTCCCTCACTCAGACTACTCTAAACCATGCTCCTCGCGCTTCCACCCTCGCCTGCATAGTGCAATGCCTACACGGTCATCACAGCACGTATTCTCGGCCCTAGGCTCGGGCCTAGCCCTGCTTTGCACCACTTTCCATCTACCTAAGAGTAATATTTACACTGCAGCTGCCTTTTGCAGAACCACCGTCAAGCAAGCGCCGGCAAAGTCCAGTCTCCTGTGCAGGATGGCCACCCAACACATGCTACAACTCGGTCTCTTTCAGAGCACCTCGATGATCCATTCTGTCACTGGAAAGACTTGAATTACAAACCAATGTCTCCCGAATGAGACATCTTTTATACTCCTCACCGGCCTTTTCTGGCCCAGATGAGTCACCCAAGCTGGATCCCCAGCCATGTGACTCACTGACCACTACTACACTGGTTAATCCCTGTGGCTTTTTCTCTTTGTTTCATCGTCTTGCTTATTGCTCATTCTACTCAGCTTATTCATGCTGCTGCTCCTTGATTCGGAGTGTTGCATGTGCACCATTAACTGCTTTTACTTAACTATCCTAATCCCCAAGATGTCCCATCACATGCTCAGCGTCGAGACCTCTAATGGCTGACAGTTTATCCAATTCCTGAGCAGACGAATCCTGTTCACCAGCTTCTGCACCTTCCTTTGCATCCAACGCTACGTCACTGATTTCTTGACAAACAAAACTACTGCCACTTAACCATAACTAATTGACCATAACTAATTTCTCGGAAAAAAAACAAATGCAAAAAGAAGTCTTTATTTAATAATTTGCATCGTTATTTTGCCCTATGATCTATCCACTAATGTCATCCAAATGGAACCTTTTCTTAGTACTCGCAAAAGTACCGTCCCCAGTGATGGGAAAAGTTTAAGTTAATCTATCAATTAAAATTATTTCACTTTAAAAATGTAAATTGTGTTGCACTCCAAAAACGCGGCTTTTTCATTTGAGACAAATTGGTCGTCCAGTTTGCCAAAATTTCGATATTGATCACTTTGACCTCAAGTTGCAGCCTCGAAACGGCATATGAGGTCACGTTCACATAGCCCATGTTACTTCCCACACAAAGTTGGATCTGCACCCTAAGTTTAGAGTTTGTGGCTTTAAAGATGTGGCCGTGTATAAGGAACCGACCCACAGAGAGACATTCACATTTATATACCGGTATCTTCATATTAACCCCAACACTTAAAATGGTTACGGCCAACATAGTACAGTAGATTAAAGAAAAATCGTTCAGATTGTGAAAAAAGTGTGAAAATTGGCATACATGTTCATTTTTATATGTTCTTTCATATAAGAGCAGGACACACCTGATCAGAATACATTGACGGCCGCCATCCTGAATTTCAAAATGGCCGCCACCAAAAATTATATTTTACGATATCTCGGTCACCAAGAGACCTAGAAAAATGAATAAAGAGTCTGATCCAATGTTTTCACACACAAGGAATCCAATGAACACACTTAAAATGCTCTATTGTCAGTCTTTCTGCTTTAAAATGACATATACACTGTCCCAAGTATAGTTCATCTGGTCTAGATACAGTTCTGACTTCAATCTGTCTGATAACATGTTCCTGCACAATGGCGAAGTTCATTGCACTGGAGAGATGCACAGAAACATTTGCATGGTGGTCTGCATGCCTTTTTGCAGCCGCATTTGATCAGCTCTTAGCAGGATTTGTCTGCCTCGGCAAGTGCTGTCCAGAAAGGAATCCACTGTTCAATGGCATTCTTCGTCCATCCCCAGTTGCATGGGCTTGGTAACTGCTGCTTAGATATCAGCGCTTGGCCCCAGATGTGTCCTGCCTGGTATGTCGACCTCTTGATATGTTCCGTGAGGGCTGCCTTTGTGGGGGGTAGGTGATCTATTTGTCTTCCTTTCGCGAACAGAATCTTCCTTGCCTGATTCACCTCGGTGCCTTCACTGGTTCTATCATAAAGACGTATGACGAATCTTTCCAGTTGACACACATTCTCATCTGAGACTGATGAAGGCTCTTGGGATAAACTGAAGAAAGTGTCCGTTATATCAGGGAAATTGGTCCAGGTGTCCCAAGCGGTTTTCTTCCCAATACCACTGAATGACGACGACGTGTCACAGCCAGTGAAGGCATGGAAGAACAGAAGAGCTTTGGCCTTATTTTCACCAAGACTGTTTGCAATCATGTGAGCCGGTATTAACCTGTCGTTTTTCTTGACTCCATATGCAACCCATAGTTCGTCAAGGGATAAAGCGTGAAATATGGCTATTGCGAGGACAACAACGTCAGTGTTGACTGACCTGATCAGGATTCTGTGATGGCCATTTTGTGCACAATGGAGAGCATGCAAGAATAACCTCCTATCGGCTTCTTCATGGTTGCATGGAGCGAGAGAAGATTCTATGTTGCACTCTTGGGAAGAGATGACATTGGTATCTTGTGTGCTATATAGCTCCTTCTCTTGTGTGGATAACTTAGCGACGACGCACTGTGATAGGTAATGATACAGCTCACTCTTATTTTGGTCCACGCGATAAAAGCTCTGCCAGTTCTGTGGGATTGGCGTAGAATTTGTGACAATAATGCGGCTCCCCATTCCCCTCCTCTTTCTCGTTCAATTCTTCAAACTGTTGTCAATATACCGATCCCATATAACATCCACACGTTTTGTGTTTTGCAGATTTCTCAGTACATAAGGCAAGAACACATTTTCAGCATAGTCTCTGAATGTTGCGCAAGACTTAGGAAGGAGCATATTGACCATAACAGATCCATTGAGAATCTTGGCATCTACCTCTGGTGTACCACACTCAGAAGCCGTACTAGTAGCCAGCTTGTCGAAACGTCCAATAAGGTCTGATTTAGTACACTGCCTCAGTTCTCCCATGTCTGATAGAGAAGGTGGTGATCCCTGGTTTTCATGACTGAAGAATTCATCCATGTCCCCTTCTCGGGACTGACAAGATATGTACATTCTGCCAAACAACTCACAGTTGCTTTTCAGAATCCTAATTTGGTGTGATGTTCTGGAGTGTTTTGAGGGTGAAGTCTTGTGGAAGGGAGCCATGTTGTTCTTTGGGATGATGTGTGAAATTGGTTTTACTCGCTGCTCCAAGCGTTCAGCAGCATATGTGTCATATTTGACTGCCCATTTGCTTCCACATTCCTCAGCCTAAAGATTGCATCTTCTGTCATCACCTCCTTTGTGTCCAGCACGATCAGATCATTTGTATCTTCTGTGAAGGGATTACCTAATTCTTCAAATGTTGCAACCACAGCTTTGACATGTTGGGCAAATTTCAACTGAGTGGATTGTCCCTGATCATGGTGCTCTGTATATTTTTTTGGAAGTAATTCCAAATGAATTCTCAAACTCATCGATGATTCGAGCCACTTCAGGACCAGCTGTAATCCACTTGATCAAAGCAGAAGGATTATCAGTGATTCCAATCACACCGCCATCTCCTTTGATGCGATCATTCATCTGTTCGTGGGCTTGGTCCATAGCCATAGTAGAGAAAGTGTGAGGTGATCTCTGCACCACAAAGTTACCCTTCTCAAATTGCTCATGAACTGACTGCACTTGCTGACGAAGCTGTACCATGTCCTTCATATGGATAGGGAGCCATCTTGCATAATTTGTATGATCCAAAGAAAACATCCATGGAACAATTTGTCCAAGGCACTGAACGTACAACTCAAAGTTTGCTTCATGCAGAGAACGCACAAATTGCAAGAGTCGAAGTTCAAGATCCAGAACCAAAGCCCAGTATTGGAATTGAGGAACCTTACAGCAATTGACTTGATGCCAAGTTTCAAAATCCATTGTGTCATCATCTGGCCCAACTGATTTGGCATATGTGATGTACGCAGATTTCCGAAGGAGGTGCAAAGCTGCTGCCGTTACTTGGTGAACATAGCGAGACCTGGTGACGTGTGAACCCTTCAATACATCATCAGCTCAACCAGAGGTTGTGACTTCAGACTGCACAAGAACTGCTGTCCATCTGCTACCACTGAGGAAATCTCTGAGTAATTTCAACACGTTCATCTCTATGTGGAGACCTCCCATTACCACCACAAATTTATCCTCGCCAAAATGATTTGGCCATGCCCAATGGATTTGTTTCACAATGGAATATAATGGCTGATCCATGGTTATCACAGGTATTTGATCAGGGTGCAAATGCTGAATCGTCCGAGACGCATAGCATGTGCTATCATAGCTGGCGTATGTGCTGGTTCTGTGAACAAAGGCATCAACGCAATGGGTGACACTTGTCTGATCCCAGCTGATTGCCTATTGGCATGGTAAGCTGCCCATGAGACAAAGTCTTTGGTATCATGTTCCGTCTTGTTTGATACAAGTTCCAACATTGCACTCAACCAGCCGTCTTCTTTCTCTCTGGATGCGGACATGACGTTTGATTCAGATTTTACTTGACCTGCAACAACTGGTGCATACAAGTCAGTTTGTGGCAGACCTGCTGGTGTTACTTCTGAATATTCTACCGGCAAGAGAGACGCTTCCAATTCAATTTGATAAAGCCATTTCGACACGCTCATAGCATTTGGATATCAAACATCGAGCAAACACTTTTAAGTATTTAGTTTTTTTTGAAAGGGTCTCATTTCGATTTTAAAGCAGAAAGACTGAAGATGGAGCATTATAAGTGTGTTTATTGGATTCCTTGTGTGTGAAAACATTGGAGTCGACTCTTTATTCAAGTGCTTAGAGCCTCTTGGTGACCAAGATATCGTAAAAATAGTTTTCGGTGACGGCCATTTTGAAATTCAAGATGGCGGCCGTAAGTGTAGTCTGATCATGCGTATCCTGCTCTTATATGAAAGAGCATATAAAAGTAGTCATGTGTACCAGTTTTTTCACATTTTGAACGATTCTGGTGAAATGTTGACTTAATCTACAATACTAACAGTGTTGAGCGTTTCGGTTCAATGTGAGGAGCATTCCAAATGTCGAGAATCCTCTGTTGCTGTTCGTAGTTGTCGAGCAGCGGCGCAGGTTGTATTTCCACACGCTCATAGCATTTGGATATCAAACATCGAGCAAACACTTTTGAGTATCTAGTTTTTTTTGAAAGGGTCTCATTTCGATTTTAAAGCAGAAAGACTGAAAATGGAGCATTATAAGTGTGTTTATTGGATTCTTTGTGTGTGAAAACATTGGGTTTGTGCTGTGTCACGTGATTGGGTTTTTGTATATCATGCCTCGCCCGCTAGGGGTGGCAGGACTGTGCTTCTGGTCGCGCAATAAAGCGGAGTAGCTGGTGGCCCGCGTGCTTCTTGCGTCCCGCCGCACCTAGTACACACTAGTTGGCTGACGAAGATGGGATCATACGGACTTATGCCCGTTTTCGACGGGGACGACTTCGAATCGTTTTCAGAGCAATTGGATTGCTATTTCCACGCGAACGATGTGGTCGACGAGAGCAAGCAGAAGTCAATCTTGCTCGCTTCGCTTTCGCCGGAGCATTATCGGCTGCTGGGTGACTTAGTGGCACCGAACAGGCCCCGGGATGACGGGCTGGCGTTTCGGGACATCGTGGAGAAAATGAAAGCACACATGGCGGTTGAGCAGACTCGCGGGGATGTTCGAGCCATCACCGGCCACGCGGGGTCGCGAGCGCCCCAGGACGCGCGCACGACCTTCGATGCGGGTCGGACGTCGCCGCGCGGCCACGCGTGCGGTGGGGTGACACCGCGGACATGCTTGGGATGTGGAGGTCGACACCTGCGCCGTGCATGCCCGTATAAAGGCAACGTGTGTTTGAAATGTCACAAGGTGGGTCATTTGGCGCGTGTGTGCCGTGGGGCTTCGGCCACCGTTAAAGTCGTGGACGGCGATGTGCGACGCGACTCGGGGCGGAACCAGCGGCCGGTGTTGAGCCTGGGTTCAGTTGGCCCGGCGACGGCGCGCCCGATGACGGTGGAAGTCGAAGTGAACGAAACGCCGATCACGTTCCAGGTCGATACAGGAGCAGCGGTGTCGCTCATCGGCGAACAGACCGCGCGTAGACTCAACGGCTTGAAGCTTATCAGGTCAAACCTCGCGCTGTTCACGTACACCCGCGAGAAGATAACGCCAGTCGGGATGGCAGACGTGTCTGTGCGGTATCAAGGCCAGGTCGCCACGCTTCGGGTGTACGTCGTACGGGGGAGGGGGCCGTCTCTCCTCGGCCGAGATAGGATGACCCGTATCAGGCTAGACTGGGCCGCAGTTCACCTTGTGCAACCCGTGCCGAGCCAATGGGAGGATCAGTTGGAGGAGATTCTTCAAAGACATCAAGGGTTGTTTAGAGACGACCTTGGGAAACTCAAGGGCATGGAGGCAAAACTCTTCATGAAGGAGGGGGTGATTCCTCGGTTTTGTAAACCGCGTCCGGTGCCGTATGCCCTGCGGGACAAGGTCAAGGGTGAACTGGATAGGCTAGAGGCCTGTGGAGTGATCAAACGGGTGTCATGCTCGGATTGGGCCACCCCGGTTGTCACGGTGCTGAAACGGAATGGGGACGTCCGATTGTGCGGGGACTTCAAATCCACAGTTAACCTGGGGCTCAGCGTGGAGCAATATCCATTGCCGTCAATCGATGAAATATATGCGCGATTGGCGGGGAGTCGATACTTCACAAAGCTAGACCTGCGTGATGCATATTTTCACCTGCCGATGGATCCCGGCAGTAGCGAGCTTTTAACAATCAACACGTGTCAAGGACTCTATCGATATACCCGACTCTGTTTTGGGATTGCTTCGGCTCCAGCTTTGTGGCAGAAAGCTATGGATCAGGTTTGCATTGGCCTGCCCGCTCAGACCTACCTGGACGATGTACTCATTGTGGGGAAAACGGCGGACGAGCATCTTGCGAACATTGCCCGAGTGCTGACAAAGCTAGAAGCGTGCGGCCTGCGCTTGAACAGGGAAAAGTGCGCGTTCTTCAAGCAGCGCTTGGAATACCTCGGGCACATCATCACGCCGGAGGGGCTGTTGAAAGGTCCTCGGAAGGTGGAGGCGATTCAGCGCATGCCACCGCCTCGCGACAAGACGCAGCTGCGCGCGTTCATTGGCATGGCCCAGTATTACCAAAGGTTCGTGCGCGGGCTCAGCTCACAACTTGCACCACTGACACGGTTGCTCAAGAAGGACGAGTGCTGGATTTGGGGGCCTGCACACCAGGCGTCGTTCGACCGCGTCAAGCGGCTGCTCACAGAGGATACGGTCCTCGTGCACTACAAGCCTGCGTGTCCGCTCCTGTTAGCATGCAACAGCTCTGCATATGGCATCGGGGCAGTGCTCTCCCACAGGATGGACGATGGTTCCGAGCGGCCTGTTTGTTTTGCATCCCGCACCCTGTCCACAGCAGAGCGCGGATATGCCCAGATCGAACGGGAGGCTCTCAGCATCGTCTGGGGTGTGCGGAGGTTTCATCAATATCTGCTGGGATGGCATTTCATTTTACAGACGGATCACAAACCACTTCAATTCATCCTGAGACCCGAACGCGGAGTGCCGGTGGTAGCAGCCGCGCGAATACAGCGGTGGTGTCTGTTTCTGGGTGCTTACGATTATGATATTCAGTTCCGAAGCACCGAGAAGCATGCTAACTGTGACGGGCTCTCACGCTTGCCGTGTGCGGAGGGTCCACCTGCGTCTGAGCTGGGCGACCGGGTCGACGTGTTCGCGCTGGACCAGGTCCAAAGCGGGCCGGTCACGGCCAGGCAGGTCGCGGTGGAGTCGGCTCGTGATCCGGTGCTTGCCCGTGTTGTCCAGGCGATTTCTACGGGGAATTGGAGCGATCTGCCTTCGACACTGGCATTTCGACCTTTCACGTCACGCGCAGTGGAGCTGTCGTTGGTCCAACGGTGCATAATGTGGGGAATGAGGACCGTGATTCCACCGAGGTTCAGGCAGCGGTGTTTGGAAGAACTGCATGTCAGTCACCTGGGCATCGTGAAGACCAAGAGTCTTGCTCGTAGCCTGTTGTGGTGGCCGGGGTTGGACAAAGACATTGAGCAATTGGTTAAGCGTTGCACCACGTGCCAGACAGATGCTGAAACCCGCGTCGAGCTTCGGGTCTCTGGCCTGTGCCAGACCGAGCTTGGCAGAGGGTCCATGTAGATTTTGCGGGGCCGGTTAATCGCAAGATGTTTTTGATTGTGATTGATGCATTCTCGAAATGGCCGGAGGTGGTAGTAATGCAGCATACTTCAGCAAGCATTACGGTGGAGAAGCTGCGGACGATCTTTGCTAATAAAGGGTTGCCGGAGATCCTGGTCTCTGATAATGGTCCGCAGTTCATCGCGGGTGTATTTGATGAGTTTATGCGCCAGAATGGTATTCGACATCTAAGGTCCGCACCTTATCATCCTGAGACGAATGGCCAAGCTGAGTCGTTTGTCAAGATGTTGAAGCGGGCTTTGCGCAGGGGGGGTGTTGCACCTGTGCAGACGGTGGTCGATGTTTTTTTGCTCCATTACAGGAACGCAGTTCATCCTGTCACGGGTGACTCGCCTGCTATTCGTCTCTATGGACGGGCTTTGTGGTCCAGGCTAGATTTGCTGCGACCTGGAGGGTCGGTGAGTGGGGCTATGTCGCGTCCGACGCAGCTGCGCAGCCTCGAGGTGGGGCAGCGGGTGATGGTACGCGATTATTTCCACGGTTCCAAATGGGTGCCGGCGGTGGTCTCTGGGGTGCTGGGGCCGGCGAATTGCATGGTGCGGACTGATGGTGGGGATGTGTGGAAGCGGCACTTGGACCAGATGCATGATCGCTGTTCAGCGTCACCCCCCCACACCTCCCCGAGCCGAACGTTGCGGGGCCCCCACCGGTAGTCTCGCCGGCACCTGACGTTGTATCGCCGGGACTGGCTGGGCCGGCGCCGAGGGGGTCTTCGCCTGATGCCGTCTACCCGGGGACGTCGAGCAGGCTGGGCAGTCGGGGGTAGCTGGTGTTGCGGAAAGTGCGAGTCCGGCGAGGGTGTCACCTCGACTGAGCCGGGAGGCGTATGAGCCTGGACTGTCTGGTGGCGCTGCCCGTCCGAGGCGGGTCAGGGTGCGGCCGCAGTACTTGGAGGATTATGAGTGTTGATGGGTTTCTGATGGTCATGTTGTGAGTATCCGTTCGTTATGTGACGGGTCATTTTACGGGGGGAGGAGTGTGCTGTGTCACGTGATTGGGTTTTTGTATATCATGCCTCGCCCGCTAGGGGTGGCAGGACTGTGCTTCTGGTCGCGCAATAAAGCGGAGTAGATGGTGGCCCACGTGCTTCTTGCGTCCCACCGCACCTAGTACACACTAGGGTTAGACTCTGTATTCAAGTGCTTAGGCCTCTTGGTGACCAAGATATCGTAAAAATAGTTTTCGGTGGCGGCCATTTTGAAACTCAAGATGGCGGCCGTAAATGTAGTCTGATCATGCGTGTCCTGCTCTTTTCTGAAAGAGCATATAAAAGTAGTCATGTGTACCAGTTTTCACACTTTTTTTTAACTTTTTTCACATTTTGAACGATTCTGGCGAATTGTTGACTTGATCTACTGTACTAACAGTGTTGAGCATTTCGGTTCAATGTGAGGAGCATTCCAAATGTCGAGAATCCTCTGTTGCTGTTCGTAGTTGTCGAGGAGCGGCGCAGGTTTCTCAATCCTGATGAGCCTCTTATTTCCTGCATTCTCAGCTGAGCCAATAGTGTGATCCTTTCTGTTCAGTGGTTGCCAAGATGGAGGCAAAATCCTACGTTGTGTTGATCATGTTACAAAATGGCCAGCACGAAGGACATGGATCGAAGACACTTCTCGACACTTATAAGATCAATCGAGCAAATTGCAAACCTTGTCAACTCTACCCCACATCGAATGCTCTCAACGGGATGTTAAACACACACACACACGTTTACTTTTCGATGAGACTGTACAGGTGAGCGTTAGGTATCGGATGTGATGTTATGAAGCTCGGTGAAATCACGTTTTCCATTTAGTAAAATCACATAACTTACGCAAATCATTATAAATCGCGAAACTATCATTGATGCCATCACTTTTGATGGCACAGCTATTCCGAACAAGGATGATATCTTGCTGCCAAATGATGTTGAAATTTGTAACCCCCTAATGATGTGATTTCTTGGGAGAATACAGATTGCACGTCCATGCTTCGTGCGTGTGAGCATTGTGGTCTTGGTTGGAAGATGAGCGCTGCGTTGATTGTAAAGTGGTTCGACGCTTGGTTTTATTAAGGGTCAGTGGGACATTGAACCCTTTGACGATAAAGCGTTTCATGATGCTGTGCATGTGAGCCTGACCTGTTAAGGCTCTTTTCTCATAATAAAGCCTCGTTTCCTTAGAATTAAGGTTTTTCAAGCCGAAAATGACAGCACAGTTGTTTTACATGTGCCGTTGCGCTCCCAACGATACCGAGGCTTCGCACCAGTGTCCGAGTCAGTCATCTGCAGAACAGCAATGTCTCAAGCATCCCGTTAATACGTAATATCAGGCCCAACAATCCCAGGGGGTGTTCAGGAAAATGCCCAATCATGTCAGAAGTGCACACCGTACACGCTCCGTTTTACCGAGGCCATAAAACCTGTTTTGTCACTTTCATACATCCTGTGGTTCTCAGCATCACGAGTGATATAACCACAGAGGACGAGTCTGTAATCCTCGCTGTCTGGTGATTTGATGACTCGAAGTAATTTATTTTGCCATGCTTCATTTGAGGGGAAAAAAATGGAGCGCTTAGTGTTTACACCAGGGTCGTAGCCACTAAAAACACCCTGTGTATTGCACGTGCACCTGTGCTCGTGGTGTCCTCTTATGCAATTTGCTTTGTGTACCCAGTGCAACGACCTTAGATGAAATTCAATGCACCGGCCATCGATGTTCAGTCACTAACACTACCAGACGTCTGGGGGTGGAACACGGGGAGGGGGGGGGAATGAACGGGATATGGTAAAAGAACAAATAATCTTGGAACAGGTCTGGAATCTTGGAACCGATTCGTAGCTATTTATATGAAGATAAATTTTCGGTCATCATCACCTGGTTCATGCAATCGGAGTTGCGTTCCATAGATTAACTGCGGATTCATTTGGTCGTCTTTACTTGTTTATTGTGTCGCCGCTGAAACGACATGGACTCGTTCCTATTCTTAGCTCTAGACTTGATCACAAAAGTGAGGGCCTTGGCTTCAATCGAAATTATCGACTCCATTGCTGTCAAAACTAGATTACCAACTGGCTATCGTGGAAAAATCTTGGATAATCTTGCCCGTCTTGTCATGGCAAGAATAGGGAAAGTGATGCAACATGATGTTTGGGATGACATGAGCATTTCCTATGAGTCACAATATCGGCTCAATGTCGCACCTGATACCCATTGTCAAGGTGTTGATAGAGAAAGATTGTGAAGTAAGCGACCAATTTATGTGAGGCAAAGGGCTGTAAAGCAATGTCAAAGGATTGTGAAAATGATGAATCGTGCGAGTGCTAAGGGAAGATTGATGGTGAAGAATTTATGGATTGTAGGTCATCGGATACATTGCTAACAAGCTTATATGATATCCGAATAGCAATTAAAATAAAAACTGATATTACTATTCAACGTCCACCACCCTAACCATTAAGCCAACACCTGGCATATTGGGTGGTGTTATTAATTTATATTGTTATGTGGAAGGGGGGAGGGGGGGTCAAAACGCTAGACTGTGGTAAGTATAACATGGTCTGTGTGTTTCAAGTACAATAGATTGCCATGTATCAGGGACCTGTCAGAGTAAGCTATTTTGTTTGACGTGATGCTGACGAGGCAGCATACAGTATGTTATTTATAGTCAGGGTAACATTCTATGTGTGAACATGTTTGTGGGTAGGGCCAGGTGAGGACTTCCCGTCACAAAAAGGCACACTAAAAAGTCACATGTTACAAAAAGGCTGATCACCATCTCTGGTCGGTGGGTGGAGGCCATGGTGGTGTAGTGTGCTGTGGGGCCCAGAAGACCCAAAATACTTAATTTTTATTGCGGCCGCCCCATGGGCGAGACCGCTTGGAAGAAGACTTCCCCCAGAAGGATGAAGAGGGCCCGAGAAAAAGGGTACACAAGAGCTCCCGGTGTGCTGGAGTGTGAAGAAGAAGTGCAAAAAGAGAGGTCTGAGGGCAGACCAGGTGAAGCTTGTAAAGAAGGGCTGTGGAGCGTGGACGAAGGGAGAGGCCCAATGAGGGCCGAGTAACGATAGACACCCATTTACAGAGTGGAACTTTTGGGAGAAGTTCGCTTTTGGTTTTATTTTTGGCCTCGTCTGGGCTCACTTCATCACTGCCTCTGTTTCGTTGTTGCTCAAGGAGCAGTGCTCGCGGAAAAGGAGACACTGTTTCCAAGCCACACCGGCACCCTGCACTCCCACGCATCACCAACGGAAAGTCCTCGCCTGTGATTCTCTTGTTTGTGCTCGTGTGATCCGTGGGGCCGAGTGTGGGTTTGGTTTTATTTATTTGTCATCTTTGTGCATAAGTTTGCGTGTTCCCATTTCCCTCTTTTTTACTCTTGCCAAAGGAGAAGTTACTATATTTGGGTCCGTTTGTTTGTTTGTCTGTTTTGCTGTTGTTTGTGTGTTTGAGCGCGCAGAACTTTCGTGTTTTTCTCCGCAACTGTTTGGCAGATTGAGACAAAAGTTTCAGCATCAGTGCGACTTCTCATGTAGAATGTTTTAATGATAATTATGATGTCATAGGTCACGCGGTGTGGCAGCCACATTGGAAAAATGGATAAAATTTGGACCTTTGTATCTCTGAAACCACATGAAGGAAAAAATTGAAACTTGGCACAGAGCAAGCACTCCTCATGGGGAATGAGTGACTTTTTTATATCACAGGTCCCTTCGTTATGATGTCATAATTACATATGTAGAACGCCACATCCAATCGGTCTGAACATTTTTGAGGGTCATCTAGGGATAAAATGTTCCACAGAAAAAACAATTGATGTCATCGGTCACGTGATTTGGCAGCCATATTGCTTAAAAAATGAAAAACCTTCAAATTTTCTTCTCTGAAATGGCTGAACCAGTCATCACTGCCAACATTTATATAGTGGCAGTTCTAATTACGTAACACCAGTACACAAACGCCACACAACACACCACACAAAACAAATCCTGGTGAGGGTCTGCAAGCTCTGATTGCTCTTTTTCTTGTTGTCTTTTGATTTGTATGGTTTGTTCCAAAATGCTCGTCCCATCCACCTCTTCCCCTGTATTCATCACTAGCAAATACAACCATTCGCTTCGCTGATGAGAATACTAATGGGGGAAGAGAAAGAGGGAGGGGTCAGGGAACTAGGAGCGGTGAGGAAGGGGGAGTGAGGGTAGCAACGTCTCACCAAACGTTGCTATGGGAGGGGGCGGTGGGACCGAGAAGGAGTGGGGGGGGGAAATTGAGAGGAGGAGGGAGAGGGGGTTTGGGAGGAGGTAAGTATGAGGGGAGGGGTTCTCAACTTATGCTTAGGAGTGGGATTTTTGGAGAAGGGGTTAGTACGTGATTGAACGAAATGGGGTACGTTAAAACAGCACGTGAATGCAGCATGCGGAGACTGCCGGGAGATGTCCAAGGGAAGGTAACGCAGCATGCGGAGACTGCCGGGAGATGTCCAAGGGAAGGTAAGGCAGCGTGAGGGGAAAAGAAGGTGGTATGAGGGGAAGAGAAGGCAGCACAAGGGGAGGGGAAGGAGGAGGAGTAGGAGGTTAGGACCATACTCTGTGCAGAGCGTTGGTGCTGCTTAAGCAGTCTCCTTGGCTATTGGGCACAATCCTGGACGGGTCACCACTCCGACACAGTATACCATTATGCTGACACTCATGCTGGTGGGGAAGGGTAAGGCGATAAAACGCGCCCAAAAAGCAACATTTTATTTTTAAATGCTGAGTTCTATATAAAACCAGGCAAGAACATTTAAAACTCACGCTAGTTACCTGGCAAAGGCCTGCCTGTATGCATGCATGCTCTCACATCCAGCGACCTTTGCATCCTTCTGTTCGGCTCATTCCAAATCTGATTCGTACATGCTATAGTCTCCTCAATAGTGGGAGGAGGGGTGGGTGAACAAGGGGAGGGGGAGCAAGAGGCGTGGGATAGAGAGAAGTGGGGAAGAGGGGAGGGGTTGGAGATAGGGAGAGGGGTTAGAGTGAGAGAGAGTGGTGGGAGAGCATAAGGTGGGAGGGATAGGAGTGAGAGAGGCAGAGGGGTGAGAGAGAGGGGAGCAGGAGAGAGAAGAGTGGGGGGAGTGGAGAGGGGGGGATTCCGGCAGATATGACATCCAGTTTAACATCCATCCGAGAGACTGCACACACATTGATGAATCGCTCTGCCTGTGAAACACTGGGATGACAGTTTATAACTGGAACGGGATTCAAATCCAGGCGAGACAGCTTAGAGCGATCTTGCATACCTCTTGGCTATCCTGCCATGATATGGCGATTCGTTGCTTTGTCACAACTAAAAACCTCCTTTTTTTAACTCATTGTTATTATATAATTTATTTTGTCTTCTTAACGCTGGAGATGTCCACATGGGGAACCACATTGCAAAGAAAGCTTGTAGAGATCGAAGCTTGAAGAGCGCTCCAAGCAAGCACTCCAACAACACCGTTGAATAATCTTTTATAAACAAAACATTTAATTTTTATATGTATTTATCTATGTCGAAGTGACGGGTCATATTATGAAAGAATATTGTACAAAAAGAGGGAACGTGGTGTAAAATTAAACGACACATTTTCAGTGAGCCAGTCACTGCTCAATGCACCGCAGACCAATACGGGGCCAACGCAGGCTAGTCTCCCCTGAACTTTGTTCAAGTCGATCGATACACAGTATTCAGTGACAGTGCGAATATTGCAGCGTGTCGGCAAGTGGATTAAGCACTCAAAGAAGCACTCCATTGAAATGGTTGATAAGGAATGGCTGGCTTGGTAAGCGATTAGCAATGACCGATCCGTCATATTAGACGACCAGGTCTTAAAGTAGCCACTTCTTTTGGTTCCTCTGATATGAGCTGTTAGCTCATGAGTATGAGTCTTTTCATGAGATGTTTTTTGCTACCTGCCATGGTACTTCAGCAAAAGACTTCTGCGACTCATTGGGACTGGCACAATCTGTCAACTTCCTCTCTCTTCCTCATATGTGGTGACTTAACTTATCATCATGCCAGTTGGCTGGGTGTCGGTACCTCCCTCACCTGCCATGGTACTTCAGCAAAAGACTTCTGCGACTCATTGGGACTGGCACAATCTGTCAACTTCCCAACTTGCAGGTTGCTATTTGATCGGATACCTCTGTTCCGAGCTGTTAGTTACCTGATTTGTTAGTTAGCTGTTAGTTACCTGAAAACCTCCTGGAAGTGCCCAAAATGTGAAACTATGTCCGAATTGGACAAATGAACACTTTTTTTTTTAGCAGTCAGAACTGCTGCTAAGTTCAATTCTTTAGCTTAAATTTTTTAATTTGGCTTGGTGTAAGAGATTCTAGAATATAGAGCTTTTGGCATGTTCGGAAATGAAATAAAACCACGAACGTTGGTGTCTCCGTGCGTTTATAAGCATTGCAATATATCCAGCGATTCATAGGTATGGTGATGAGGAAATCGATGATATAAGTGAGGAAAGTGAAAAAAACAAACTTTATCGTTAAGAAATTGTTGCGGCCTGTTCAAGCCAAGGCATTGTTGAGCAGGCCAGAAAAAAATGGCGGCTTAAGACTCATGTGAGCTCGTCGAGGGCTGACCAAGATTGCACGCTGCCATCTTGGTAAGGCTTATTTTGTTTTTTTCAGGATATGCACCCCCTAAATTATACATACCAGGGTGGATAATGAAGGGGGGGGGGAGGAGGGGTGGATTGGTGAGGGGGTAACAAGACTTTGTAACCACCCTGCCGGGTACAGTACATTTCTCTATGTGCGAAGTTGATTTTGCGATCTCTTGGTTTTGGATCTCATGTTGATGGTCCCAATTGACAGTTGCAAATCTCACGTGATGGTGAGATGGCCAGGCGACCATAACGGGTCATTTTGAAATCTCTCTTTAGCGCCTACGCCTTTGTAGCTACGTAAGATTATCAAGGTGTAAGATAGGTCAAGGTCGAAGATGCAGATATAGGCGAGGTTAATCAATGAAAGGTGGAAAAGGTGTTTTTTTGTGCACAATGTCGATGCTCATATGAGAGCTAACACACAGAATGAACAACAAGGGGAGCAGGAGACGAGGGGTGGGAGAGAGAAGGAAAAAATATTGGGGAAACAGAGACCTGAGTTCTTTGGAAGGGAGAGGGATGGGGTGGGGTACACTGGGTAAACAAGATGGACACTACAGGGACTTTCAGGAAGGAAAGCAGGGAATTTGAAGGAGGTGTGTTTGGGGTTCATTAGCGGGGGTAGAAAAGATCGAGGATTTGGATGGGGGAAGATGAGAGATGGTGCTGAACAGCTGTTTTGAAGACTTGGAGGGAAGAGTGGGATTGAAGAGAGTGTCGGCATTTTTTCCAAAGGTGGGAAAAAAGAGGAATGAAAGAGTGAAGGTGAGCAGTGATTCGTGATTTTGGAAGTTTTACCAGAAGGGGGTTGCTGGTGGACCTTGAGCGCCCTGCGGAATTTTTTTTGTCATTTTAAAAAAAAATTTATGTTGAAGGCTTCAGTCACAGACTAAATAGTCCTCATCGAGGCCAAGCCTTAAATATAAGAACTGCATTGATAGAAAAGTAAGGAAAGAGAGAATAGTGTAAGAGTTTTTGAGGAAGTAAAAAAATCTGCTTTTTGAAAAGGGGAAGGTCATAAGTGTTTGGGAAGATGTGAGAAGGTAAAGAGTTCCAGAGCTTGGCAGTGGAGGGGAAGAAACAAACATCGTAACGGCCCACCCTTGAATTGCCAATGGCCACACAATAATCACGTGATGTAGTGGCTTGTCGAGTATTCCTTGGTCTCGTTAATGGTGGAGGGACACAAGCAGCAAGTTCTTGCGAGCAGAAACCGAAGTAATATCTATAGAAAAGAGAAAGACAGCCGACTATGTGGCATAATTTGAGCAGGTTGAGTTTTGAGGTCACATTGGTAGAGTTGACAAGTCGAATAACTTTGAATTCAATTCTGTCCAGTAAGTATGTGGAGCTGGAACCTCCCCAGATGTGAGAGCAGTACTCTATACAAGGACGAATCAATCCTTTATATAGTTGGAGCAACTGTTCAGAGGAGAAGCATCTTCGACATCTGAACAGGACTCCTAATTTCTTCGAGGCAGACTCAGCTATTTGAGCAATGTGTGGATTCTAGGATAAATTTGATGTTAGAGTGATACCTAGTGGGTTTATTGTATCACATGGTGTAATTGTGGAGCTTTCAAAGGAGATTGGAGAGTTGAGAGGAGTTTTAGAGAGAGATGGGAAGAAATTGAGTTTTTGAAGCATTAAACTTAACTTGATTACATTTGCCCCACTGGGAGATCTTGTCCAAATCCAAATTTGAAGAGGTGGCTGTGATGAAACGAGATGTAGATCGAGTGAGGGAAGATGGGGCAGATGGGAAAGACATGGAGGAATGTAATGTTGAATCATCAGCATACGAGTGCATTTGGTTATTTGTGGAAGAAAGGTCATTGATAAAAAGAAGGAAGAGTGTTGGGGACAGAACGGAACCCTGAGGTACACCGCTGTTGATAGGGAAGGGGGTCGATGTTGGACCATCAACAATTACAGAGATAGAGCGGTCGGAGAGAAAGCTCGATATGAGAGAGCAGAGTGAAGGAGGAAAGCCGAAAGAGGGAAGCTTGGATATCAAACCCCGATGCCAAACTCTGTCAAAAGCTTTTGAGATATCAAGGCCAACAACAAAGGATTCCCCAAAGTCTCTCAAAGAAGAGGCCCAGACATTCGTCATGTAAGAAAGGATATCACCTGTAGATCTTGCCTTGCGAAAGCCGTATTGGTGGTCAGATAGAAGACTGTGAGATTCAAGATGCTTGAGAAAATGGGAATTGAGAAGATATTCAAAGACTTTGGAAACAGAAGAAATCAGAGCAATAGGACGGTAGTTAGAATGGTTTGAACAATCACCCTTCTTTTAAATATGCTGTACTTAGGCATGTTTCCAGGTAAGAGGAAAAGTTTGGGCTTTTAAACAAAAATGAAACAAACGAGCAAGCACGGGTGCAAGTTCTGAAGCACCTTCCTTCACGACACGCGGAGGAATGCCATCTTGCCCGTAGGCCTTGCTTATGTCCAGAGAGAGGAGTATTTTTTTGACTGCAGGAAAAGAAATACAGGGAGGGACATGGGATTGGTGAGGAGAGCGTCAGAGTGAGGTGGAATGTTAGAGTCATCCAGTTGGAGTGAGAGGAGAAAAGAGAACCAAAAAGAGTTGCTTTATCGGTCGGAGAGACGGCGATGGTATCATCGGAATGGAAAAGTGAAGGAAAGGGAGAGCGACAGAAGTTGTTGGAGATACTTTTAGCTAAGGACCAGAAAGATCTATTCGTGGAAGAAGATGAGAGGTTGTCACATTTCTTTTGAATAAAGGAATTCTTCGCCTCACAAAAAACATACTTGCAATGATTTCTGGCAGATATGAAAGCTGAATGCAAGTCGGAGGAAGAAGAGTTTTTCCATGTCCAATATGCGGCATCCCTTGCAGGAATGGCCACAGAGCAGGAATTGTTGAACCAAGAATTTATAAGAGAGATGGATTTGAAAGAGAATGGGATATGAGCCTCCATCCCTGCAACAATAACCTCAGCTATACATTCAGCAGAGATAGAGGCATCGCCCAAGGAGAGACTGTAGTCTTTACAGGGAAAGTCAGAAAAGAAGTTTCGCATTGTTTAAATCCAGTCAGCATTGTTTAAATGTCAATACTGGAGGTTCATCGGTGTACTCGGATGAGAAGAAGTGGTGGCAAGTAAAGTGATGTTCACAAGATTGTGGTCAGACGAACCAATTGGAGGTGAAATTGCGTAGTTGTAATGCAACGGATTGGAAGTGAAGAATAGATCCAAAGTATTGGTAGTGTGGTCATGACGATCTGGGATGTGGGTAGGATGGGTGATAATTTGTTCAAATCATTAAGAATGGAAAATGTAAGACCTTCAACTCCCCCAACATCAGTGTGGGAAGATTTCAGCCACTCCCTGTGGTGGTCTCCGAGATAGAGAAATTCTGCTTGAGGGTGCTCGGATGTCATGGCCTCATCGCAAGAGTTGAGACAGTCAAAGAAAGTTACAAAGTTTGTGGAATTGGGAGAGCAGTAAGTGAAACAAAGTTAGTGATGGTCGGGAGACAAATCTTAAGCCAGATGACATCAAATATTGGAGATTCGAGGTCCATAAGGCGTACAGCAGGCGTGTTGATGTTGGAGTCGACACAGGCTCCTCCTTTGAAGCGGAATCGTGAGTAAAGGTTGTTCGGAATGTTGTGAGAATTAACAAGAACATCATCACACCATTTTAAAGCCTTTTTCCCTGAGCAGGGGTCAGCTTTTTGCGGGCTCCAATCATGGTACCATTAACTTTTCGGATTTTATCATATTTAATTGGAGGCTGTCTGAGGGAAATGAGAGGAAAGAGAAATAAAAGAGAGAGAATGTGAAGTGAGGCGTGAAAATGAGTGAGTAAGAAAAGTGTGTGATGAAAATGGAATGATGAAAAGTGTGTGATGAAAATAGAATGATGAAAAGTGTGTGATGTTTGTTTGAATGGGTGAACATACCTCAGACAGAGCATGGGGGGGGGGGGGAGAAAGGCCGGAGAGGAGATTGTACAAGACAGAAAGACCACCGACCTGCCTGCGGTGAGAGACCCAAAGACTCAGCCTCATCACGGGAGATACCAATGATCAGAAATGCCATGGTTTCCACAGCATGAAGCTGAGAAAGGTGAGAGGCAGGAGCACCAGCCCGGAGGGGAGAGCAGTACTCCATCAGGCTGTGGACAAAAGCGTTGTATGTGGTCAGGAGCTCAGGTGGGCCGAGGAAGGACTTTGCACGATGGAGGATGCCCAGTTGGCGATTGGCTTTGTTGGAGGCTTTTTGTGCTCTTTCCCCAATATTGTTTATTGGGTTGGAAGTCGCATACATAGAGTATGTGCTGAAAAAGAAAATACATTTTTGAGGTACATTTTTGAGGTACAAAGAGGTACAAAGAAAATACATTTTTGAGACTAACAGCTTGAGGACGATCGATAAAGGTTGAAAGGTAAACTTCTGAAAGAGCATGAAACTAATGAGAATGGAGCACTACTCCAATGGTTGGTGTGACATTGAAATTGAAAGGGCAGACCTGGTCGTCACTGCACTGAAGGCATGTCGGTGTGATGATGGTACAAGACTCACTACGACCAGGGGCCTCATCTGTAGCCTTGGGGGATCCATGGGAATGGTGCATTAACACCTCCTGGTGTTCACACTGCATCAGCTCCTGGGAGACAGGACAAAAATGAAGTATTTCAAGCTTTACCTTCCATGTATTGTTTTTTTTTTGTTTTGTCCTGACAGTATTAATATTTGATTTCAAATTGACCTGACTTGAGCCCACAACCAATGTTACTTTTTGAGGAATTGGCAGAGGTGGAGCATGACCTTCCAATGAGGTCATTTGCGCAGCTGCCTGCCCTCCAAAGAGGTGTGAGTTTTTGTACGTGGACATTGTACATTGTACGTGTCTTCATTAGATCAGTGTCTTGTTTCGGATTCTCGGACGCAGGGCGACCGCAGTACTCTCCGGGGGAAGGAAATGGGGGAATGCTGGAAAAGGGAGTTTCGGTTTGTTTATGTCAGACACAAAACGTACCTGTTTGTGACCTGAACATCTCGTGCGTACCTGCACTTCCACTCAATTATGAAAGCCAACAAATTGAAGTGTTAATTAATTTCTCCATTTACTCATCATTTTTCGTTGATTTGAATTGCATCGTGAACTGCTGGGTTAGCTCAGAGATTGCACATGCGTGTCGTGGTTCGACGACCTTGTCATGCTGGTGCTTCACAAGCTGGATGTTGCATCATGGAGTATCCTGGAGGGGATGTGTGTCATCAGCCATGGATATTAAGGGCCAAGTGATACCTTTTTTTAAACGAGACGATTGTGTGCTAATTACCGATACCCAGATTTAAAATCCCTACCTTGTGCACTCCACGCTTGTTGGTGCAGTGGGTATTGCCTTCACAGGTGTGTGGTTGAATCGTCATAAAATTACCTTTTTAATTGATTCAACACGTGCAAGGACATTCATATGAATGGGATATACCATGTTCATGGACATCGTGATAGGGGAATTTTTCAGCCGGAACTCGATCCGTGCATCAAATTATATTGTGCACCGAAACTGCATCGTATAAAAATGGATTCACTTGATGAAGGATTCGCCAACAAGTGATGACCTTTATGATGCTGATTATTCGAGATGTTTGAAAACTACCTTTGGAATTACACCAGAGGGGACCGTTTGGGTCAATCTGCTGAATGGCCCAGATGTTTATCAATGATAATTTGATGAGGTACCACGTCGGAGGTTGTTTGCCAAGGAGAGGGCTTGTGGAGTGGCTGCTCAGGTTGCTAATTGGATTGCAAATTGGCTGAGTAATAGGAAGCAAAGAGTGGCTGTGGGTGGGAGGATGTAAGTTGTGGGGTACCTCGGGGATCAGGACTCGGACCATTATTATTCATCACTATCAAATACCACCGTCACTTCGTTGATGGGAATACTACGAGTAGGGGGAGGGGGGGAGGGAGGGGGAGAGAGAGAGAGAGAGGTACGTGACAGAGAGGAGAGACAGAGATAGACATATATATATATATATATATATATATATATATATATATATATATATATATATATATATATATATATATATATATATTGTGAGGAGAGGGATAGCGAGAGCAAGGAGGGGTGTGGGAAGGGAAGGCAGCGTTCCAGGACAAAAGTGCTTTTAATCATTGATTGTGGAAGTGGACTTGTTGCTGTTACAGATTTTTTGTTTCTTTGAATCTACATTCTCAACTGTGAGGAATAGGCAATCTCTCTGGTGTTTGGTTTTCAACCTTTTTAGCATTTTGGATGTATTACAGAGATGAACAAAGTCCAATGAACAAAGTGAGCATGCAACTTTCGAACTCTTCTTTAACCTTCCTGAAATAGTTCCAAACTGCCCTTCTGGACCTTTTGAACGACATGTTGTCCAAACTTTATCAGTTGATGTATTGCTGACCCGTCCATCAGCAAAGCAATCGCCACGTTTTACCGTCTGACTCAAAATGCCTTGCTTTTTATTCTTCAAAAGGAATACGTTCTTGGGGTGTGTTTAGGTGGCAAGCGACATGCAAACTGGCATGGAAGCCCCAGTGGCGTGTTCCTTTTCAATTAATATATTACCAGACCATGTGTAACCGGAACATGCCCAACAGGGATGGAAAAAAAATCCCCGAAAAAAACCCCCACTTCTTTCTATAAAGTGTGAATTACTTGGAATCGACATCGATTCCAGGTCACCACTCGATTCCTTTTGATTGCATGATTGCAATGGAGTTCTTTGGAATTGATTCTGCCAATCACTATTAAGCACTCAAACAAGCACTCCAACGAAACGGTTTTAAAGGAACTGCTGGCTGGGTCATACTAAACACTGTCCAGAGATGTCCAGAGTGTCAAGTAATGTGCGAATTGCACAACCGAACACTGTTTTTAGCAGTCGGAACTGCTGCTCAGTTCAATTCAGCAGTTTAAATTTTGAAATTTGTTTCAGGTTAAGAAATTCGAGAGTTTATCGCATCTCATCTGTCATGCTAATAAATGCCCAGAGAGTTTTATGGGGGAGGGGGGGGGAGAAGGGAAGCATGAGGTGAGGGGAAGGGAAGGCATACGTACGGTGGAGTGTTAATTATGATTCATAACTGTCTCATCAACATGATTCTGCATAGAATGACAGTTGAGATGTAAATAAAATAATGTCTGAAATGCATTTTCTTCCGCTTATACTACAAACACCACCCGGACACGTCCGGAGATGACCACCATCCAGACACGTCCGGAGACAAACGCCATCAGACATTGGCAGGAAACACGTCCTGGACACGTCCGGAGATAACCAACGTCCAGAGACAACCGCTGCCCTGAGACGACCACCGTCCAGACACTTCCAGAGATAACCAATGTCCAGATTATTATCATATAATGTGCAGATACTACACGCTGGACATTTATATGCATTACAGCTGAAATGCGATAAGCTCTAGATTCTCTTTACCTGAATCGAATTACAAAATTTCAACTGTGAAATTTAATTTAGCAGCAGTTCTGACTGTGACAAAAGTGCTCATTTGTGCAATTCACACATTATTTGACACTCTGGGCATCTTGGCTCAGGTTAAATTTTGAAATTCGCATCAGCTTCCGAGATTGTAGAGCTTATTGCTTCTGCGGAAATGAAATAAAGCCACAAACACTGGCATCTCCGAGCGTTGATAAGCGTTGTGACGTGTACAGCAAATCGTTGGTATGAAGGTGAGTCATTCGGTGATATGAGTGAGGAAAGTGAAAAAAACATTTTTGAGCACTTTATTGTTAAGAAACCATTGCCGGGCTTCATTGCGGCCTTTCAAGTCAAGGCGTTGTTGAGCAGGCCAACAAATGGTGAATTAAGATCCCAGTGAGGGAGAGTGAGGTGACCAACGATGATGCCTCGATAAATGATAAATAAATAAGTCAGAGTCAGGTCATTGACACGATAGGGGGCCAAACTGATATACCTTGACACTCGCTGATTTCACCTTTTTTTCAGTTTTGCCGTTCAGCACAATAAAGGTTTACGTTCATCGTTGGCGAGTGTCGGTGGTGTACGGTGCAGTCGGTTGGATCTTCCAAAGTTGTTAAAGCAGCCTTCTGGTATGCAGCATTGATGACAACATGCCGAGAAATGGAGCTGGAGTGCAGTAACTCAGACTGGGAGCGGTCATATGGTTGGTGGAATCCAATGCCTCCGCAAAATTGTTTTCTCAGTCGCAGTTTGAAGCACTGACCAGCATAGGATTCTGAATCCACATCTCTCTCTTTCAACAGGGCCTTGTATTTTACCAGTAGTAATCACATGTGGAAGGACTTGCCTGTCTCCATATCGGATCCCATTTCTGCAGCTAGTTCACTCAAAGCCGTAGCATACATGATTTCCCCAGTCTCCTCCTTGTATCCAGTGAACTTCAGGTTTGTCTTGCTGACATATAAGGAATAGCACGCTTTGTGGTATTTGGAATCTGAAGCTTCCAGATTCATTGTTGATGCCACAAAGTACGAGTAACATGTCTTTGTCACCCTGTTCTTCTGCAGTGTTCAGGATGGCATCAGCAGCTTGAAAAGTACTGGCAGCCACCATCTCCTTCACCTCCTTGTGCATTTTGTTTTTACAAAAGAGGCACTTAGACCAGTCAATGGGAGTTGTTTTTGACTGGGACACCCTTGAATTCTCAGCAGAACCACAGAAGCCAGCATCCATGCTGACAGATGCTTCTAATGACCTTGGAGATTAAGCATGGACAGAGCACAAAATCTGTGCACTCGTTCATGATTTGTAACACTTGAAGTGCCAGATAACGGGTAGGTCAGCAAGACTGTCTATATCTGGTCTTAAGCGATCAAAGATGTCATGATCACGTATTTCCAATCCCGAAATGAGTCTTAAGTGACGACTCTCGTGGTCTTCTCCAGAGTCTCGTATTATCTGTCAGACAGATACTGACAACGATCAAAGTTCGTATATTTCGTCCTCTTTGGAGGTGGGAGACTAATACCCAATGCCTGGCCATCTGGCCATCTCCATTTGAAGCTAAGCTGTTGATTGTAATCTGGTGATGATTTTCTTCAATAAGCAGACAAAACAGAAAATTGAACATAACACAAGAGCGAGAATTGCTTTGCAATACATGTCCCCTACCGATGTGGTTTTCTAAGTCCAAAAAGGGCATAACTGAAAAATAGATGAAACCCCTCAAACTTGTTCTGTAACCTATCATAATAAAGCCATGTACCAAGTTTCAGTTGAATGTGTTAAATGGAATGGGAAAAAGTCGGAAAAACCCCAGATGGGAGGGACGGACAGACGGATGGACAGATGGAGAGCAAACCTCTAGTCCCCTCCGGTGAAACCGGTACGGGACGTATAATATTACTGAAGTGGTATGCTTTAAATTTGGTAAATCACAAATTTAATTTAGGGGAAACATTACTGTCACATGATCTTTTAACCCCTGGAGACCCCATATTTGGCCCACTGTTATATTCCTGGTATGTGCTGTCCTTGTCCATTAAAATGTCAACACAATGGTACTAAAACACTGAAATTGGTTGAAAAGTGACAAAGTTATCAGTGGTTATGTTTCCTCCCACCCCAAGTTTTTCAGTGGTAACCTGCTGCACATGGAACTTCTAAAGTGGCTTCCAGATAATAATGCGAGCTTTTCACTTGGCTCGGATAGATGATCATTGTGTGGGCTGCAGTAGATCTCCAGTCGGGGCAGCATGCGTGGTTTTTAACCTGGGTCGAGTGGTCATGGAAACAAGGTATTAATATCATCTTGAGTTGCAGATCCTGATGCACTCAACCAGTTTAATTATTTCTGAAAGGTTTCGACCAAAGCCTTTAGATGCTGATGATTCTCCGATCAGTGCGATCTGTTGTTCTTTTTTGTTTTGTTTCTGAGCTGGTCCCATTGCTTTGTTTCTGAGCTGGATATCTGAGCTGGATATCTGAGCTGGTCCCATTGCTTTGTTTTGATTGTTCACGTGAGATGTAACGGCCATACGAGCTACATATCGATTGTTCTTTTTGGGTCATGCCTCCATGATTTTACATAGACCGGTCATGCCTCCATGATGTTACATAGACTGGTCATGCCTCCATAATGTTACATAGACCGGTCATGCCTCCATGATTTTTCATGAACCGGTCATGCCTCCATGATTTTTCATGGACCGGTCATGCCTCCATGATGTTATATAGACTGGTCATGCCTCCATTATTTTTTCATGGACCTGTCATGCCTCCATGATGTTACATAGACCGGTCATGCCTCCATGATGTTACATAGACCGGCCATGCCTACATGATTTTTCATGGACCGGTCATGCCTCCATGATGTTACATAGACTGGTCATGCCTCCATGATTTTTCATGGACTGGTCATGCCTACATGATTTTTTCATGGCTGATCATGCCTCCATGATTTTTCCATGGACTGGCATATTTAAGTTTTTGCAGATATACTTATGGATTACTCTGCACTCGTCGTGAAACCTTTGTTTGTTGTTCATCCTGAAAGAGGGTACCACGGTCCACTTGCTGTTTCTTTTACCTTTACAGGTGTCTGTGTCCACTCAATTCTTACTTTGTCTTACTTTGTCTTTGTCAAAGCCATATATAAATTGTGCTTTTGGGTTTTTATGATTATTCATTCTCCCTCCTAATTCTTCCTCTGAACTTTTCTTGTCGATTTCCAGTGTGTCTACATCTATTTATTGATTTTTTGAAATTTTGTGCCGTTTTATAATCTCCACACTTTTGAAACATACACCAGGACCCCGAAATGCGTGGAGGAAACGTTCCGGGAAAACCCCGCGAATGCTGAAACTGCGAATGTGGGGGCATTGTTTCAATGGGAAATGTGGGGATAGGTTCCGGGGATTTCCCGACCCGCAAAAAATCCACGAATGTCGGGGTAAAATCCTTGAGTGTTGAGGTAAAATTCACGAGTGTTTGGTCATTGTTACATCAGGGTGAGTAGTCTGCACATTGTTTGTGGGGGATTTTTATGGTTGATGCTGTATTCGGTAGCTGATAATAGATGTGGTGAGTGATGTCATTGTGTAATTAGTCTGTATGTAGCTCGCTGCTAATTACACTAATAGATGTGCTGAACGTTTCCATTCCTTAACTTACAGGACATGACGTCTTTCCTCCACACAGGTAGATTATGCTGAGCGTTTTTAAAATGTAACAGCTCAGACAGTCCTGTTTGTAGCAAGGTGGTGATTTCCACTAAGTTGCGCTGAATGTTTCCATTGTGTAATGTCGGTATGTGGTGACCTGGTAATTACTGGATACATCAATAGATGATGTTCATGTTTTCATTCTGTAAATAACTCACGGGGGATGGTGTCGTGGGGAATGACGTTACACTGGTGAGACATCCCGCGAAACTACAACACAAGTACGTACAGGAAGCAGGTCATGATCGCGGCTCATGGAAAATTTTTTGCACGCACGCGTACAGTATTGTACTGTACGTACATCCAGCTGCTTTGTGCATGGCTCGTGGAAGATATGTTTTAGAACTGTGTTATGCTCGTGGGTCATTAAAAAAAAATTATCGCTACGAAAACCATGAATACTCGGGGCAAATTCCCACGAATGTAGGAGCATGTCACAAATTATCAACCGTGAATACGCAGAACCCGCGCATGTCGGGGTCTGGGTGTATTTGTGGGTATTTTATCTGGTACTTTTCCTTTTTCTTTGCCATTGTTAGGGCTTTGTTTGCAGCTGCCATTTCTCTTTGAGTGGGTTTATATTCTCGCTGCACTCGATCTTTATATTATCTGCCATGATTCAGGATGTTGACCCTGTATCTCAAAAAGTTGGACTTATTTTTAATTTGAAGTATTTGTCAAAAGAATGGTGTGCATCGCCCAGTGAGCCTGTCTTTCCATCGACCAATTGTTGATGCCCGAATCCCCAGTTGCCTACACGATGGTTTTGTACTTTCTTCTCTTTTCTATTGTCTGTCACTTTTTAAATTCACACTAATTTGAACATTGATGAGTGAACCAATTCCTTGTATGTGTCTAGTGTCCACTGTAATATCAGTTTCCTCTCATTTGTCACCATCTTAAGGTTTGTTTTCCTAAACTTGATCTTTTTCTCCTTCTAACTTGTCAAGGGCTGATTTGGGAGCTTTTACAACCTGTTGTACAGCCCATGTCCATCTCCACAATTTATAACACCATTTTTGAGTGAATACTCTGTCACACTTCATGCCAGAAGGCCATTTGATATTTAAGTGAGTGGTGAGCAAATGGTAAATACTGTAAAGATCAAATCGGATCATGTACCATGCTCTACACAGAGCAATCGATGCTGCTGAAGCAGTTTGGCGGCTCGGGTTAAAATCCTGGACGGGTCGCCATCCAACACAGGAAGTTATGACATGAATTTGGAATTTGTTCAAGATGTTATGATAGCTCGTCTACTCTTCGTGAAGGACACCGAGGGATCTTTAACATCTACCGACTCATGCCGGCAGACGGGACGCCCGGTTTAACGTCCATCCGAGAGATGTCACCCACATTGATGATTGACCCTGCCTGTGGAACACCGGGATGACAATTTATAGCTGGGTCGGAATTGGAACCCAGACTAGTCATGTGAGAGGAGAGTGTGCGACTGTGCGTACCTCGGGGCCGCTCTACCCATCGCTGTGCTTGTTGGTCTCACCCTTTCTTTGTTTTTACTTTTCCATGAATCTCAGGAGAATATCCATAAAGCAAAATCAGCTTCCACGATCTTGTGATTGGAACTATCCGTGCGTTAGCAGATCCGACTGGATTATTTTAATGTTAAATCTTTATTTTTAAAAGTTGTTATCTATGTATATAACAAAGCTGCCGAGTCGACCCCAAATAACGTGTGTGTGTGTGTGCGTGCGCAGCATGGTGTGTCCTCAGGTCTGTCTCCACATGCGATTGGCCCACATGAACCCCACCATGTTGGTCCAGCTCGCACCTTTCGGCCTCACAGTGCTTCCTATCCTGATCCAATTCTGCGTCCGGGAGTGCTGGGTAACTTGGAGCCAGGGGGTCTTGAGGATCCCGGTGACCCTGGAGGACCGGGAGAAGCCGGCGACGCAGTACGGGTGGGCAGTGAACACCATGATGCGGTGCAAGCGGCTGTTCGTGAATATGGTTTCAACATGATCGCCAGTGACCAAATCTCTCTGGATCGCTCCATCACTGACCTTCGACACGAGGAGTAAGAACCAGCACTTTTCACCTCGCAACGTAGTCACTTGATCAAACCCACTCAGTCACACTTCATGCTAAAATGCCGTTTGATATTATGAGTCATGAGCAAATGGGAAAACCTCAGCAAAAGGCCTTTTCTCGAAGGCCACAATTGTCAGCATTGGTAATTCCGTTTTATTGCCTGGGGAGCATTACCCTCATGAATCTTCTTGAGGGCGTTCTTCCTTCTGGTTGTCAAATTGCAGGCACAGTGATGAAGTTAGAGCATGTTAATAAAATGTGCGACGAGTACACAATCCTCGGTGTGCGCTCATTTCTCCAAATTTCAGGATCTCTTGAGAATGTGAAATGCTTGTAATTCTTCATCGGTCAATAACGTTCACGAGTATCAAATTCAGAGTAATGGTTATTGAAATGAAATGTGTTTCGATTCACAAAATGGCTCACGACATTCCTGTTTGCTTCCCGAAGTTTCAAACACGGTTCCTGTTCAATGTCTGTTTTGTCTCGACGAGGCTTCATTCGTGGTCATGTCCCATCAAGGGTTCGAAAGAAACACCGTGATCAACCGAAACACACTGGTTGACCCCAACACTTGATTTATGGAAGCGATTTAGCTGTTTACTCTTGTTGCACCAAAGTTTTTGACATGGATTTTGCGATATAGAGTGCATTTTGATGTTTGCACTTGTGGAGTGAAAATACCATTTGTTAATTTATATATTTATGAGTTTGTTCCCCTCCCCCCCCCCCCCTTCTGCAATATTTTATTGAAATCCATTTCAAAGCCTTAACGAGTCCACTGTGGCGACTCGGAGGATTCATCGGCAGCAACTTGCAATATAGTCACCTGTCTAAGGTAAATTAAGATAAATTCTTAAAGCCGGTCTTGGGCACCGTTCCTCCGTCTCCGTTAGCCCTGCAAAGGAGTACGGATGAACAACAACAATTACACCATAAGCCGACCTTTGTAAACAACACGGTGGAATGGAGGACGATGATATACATTGCAGATTTGACATGTCATGTCTCGAGATTTTAGCTCTTGTTCTGAAATGATTATTCGTAGAGTTTTCATTGAAACAGAATCACAGTGAATGTAACAAAGAATGACCAATCTTGGCACAGAATGAGATGTTCGGCCTGGTGTAATATCCATAAAATCCACATTATGTTATTTTCATCTGTTTTTATATATCCATTTGTCTTATTATCTTTCCAATGAGGTACCCATGCTTCGCACGGGTGGGACCCAAAGTCTCGACAACAACAACAAAAAACCCAACACTAACTTTCAGTTGTCATTGCCTACTTATTCAATGTCACGCGATAATACAGATTGGCACATTGATCAATAAATCTGATTCGAAAGAGAAATTCGATTGCAGTACAACACCTGAACTGTAATTCAGTACAGTGTATGATGGTAAAGGCTGTATTGTAGTCGACTGTTTGTTCTCTGACTATCCAGTTTTAACCTTTTGTTGACGGGACAGCTGATTTGAACAAGTAAAATTTTCACAAACATTCACACCAATTTATGGATGTTTAAAGTCCACACTAGCTTGAGAAAGTAGAAAGGAAGACCATTTGATGGCGGTATGGTGGAGGTGATGCTTTCACCGGAGTCAGAAACTGGTTCATTTAAATTGAACAGAAAGGAGCAGAGCAGCCCTTTATCCATCTTGATCCATCCAGGATCCACTACTCGAAGCTTGGTCCATCCAGGACGACTACTCGAAGCTTGGTCCATCCAGGATCACAACTCCAAGCTTGGTCCATCCAGGATTACTCTTCGAAGCTTGGTCCATCCAGGATCACTACTCCAAGCTAGGTCTATTCAGGATGACCACTCCAAGTTTACTCCATCCATGATCATTACTCCAAGCTAGGTCTATTCAGCATGACCACTCCAAGCTTAGTCCATCCATGATCATTCCTCCAAGCTCGGTCTATTCAGGATGACCACTCCAAGCTTAGTTCATCCATGATCATTACTCCAAGCTAGGTCTATTCAGCATGACCACTCCAAGCTTAGTCCATCCATGATCATTCCTCCAAGCTCGGTCTATTCAGGATGACCACTCCAAGCTTAGTTCATCCATGATCATTACTCCAAGCTAGGTCTATTCAGGATGACTACTCCAAGCTTGGTCCATCCATGATCATAACTCCAAGCTAGGTCTATTCAGGATGACTACTCCAAGCTTAGTCCATCCATGATCATTACTCCAAGCTAGGTCTATTCAGCATGACCACTCCAAGCTTAGTCCATCCATGATCATTCCTCCAAGCTCGGTCTATTCAGGATGACCACTCCAAGCTTAGTTCATCCATGATCATTACTCCAAGCTAGGTCTATTCAAGATTACTACTCCAAGCTTAGTCCATCCATGATCATTACTCCAAGCTCGGTCTATTCAGGATGACCACTCCAAGCTTAGTCCATCCATGATCATTACTCCAAGCTTGGTCAATCCAGGATTACTCCTCGAAGCTTGGTCCATCCATGATCATTACTCCAAGCTAGGTCTATTCAGGATGACCACTCCAAGCTTAGTCCATCCATGATCATTACTCCAAGCTAGGTCTATTCAGGATGACTACTCCAAGCTTGGTCCATCCATGATCATTACTCCAAGCTAGGTCCTCTTCCTCCTTCGTATGCAGTACAAGGCTGCGGGTAGCATCATTGCCTGAGGAGGCGGCTGGCTGTGCCGCTGATGCAGTGCTCCTATTACCAGTACGCTGGTACTCATTTTGCCAACCTCGGAAGGATGACGGCTGAGTCAACTCCAACTGGTGTTAATTCAATGGAAGATGGGCCCGAACTCGGAACCCTAAGATCCCAAGTCAGCCACCCCAATTGCTAAGCCATCACCAGGCTTTTCCAAGCTTAGTCCATCCAGGATGACTACTCAAAGCTTGAAACTTGGGTATGTATGCTACACCTGAATGTATGCATGATTTCATTTCCACAAAGCCAAATGATGTTCACTTCACACACCTGAATGAATGGATTGCTCCACAGTCGAAGCGATATTTTCAAGTCACAGCAAAAAAACCCAAAATAATTGGTTATGTTTGAAATGGTGGATTCAAATCAGTTAGACTAGTCTACTCCATTGCTGAAAATGAATTGATGGGGTTTTGAATTAACAAGACTCAACCATGTGTGTGTATGTACGTATGTACGCATACCTTGTAACTGTACATATCGGTCTTCTTCAAAGTAGCCGACAGATGCGATCAAAAGGCTACATTAACCAGATACAACGTTGGCAGACAGGTCAACCGGCTTAATGTCCATCCCACGGACGATGCGCACATTGATGAATCGCCCTACATGTGAAACACCAGGATGGACGGTTTACAGTTGGATTGGGATTTAAACAACAGCAAGACAGCTTGGAGGCAAAGCGTGGGCACCTCTCAGCCATCCTGATAGCCTTATGTGTTTGGTGCTTGAATGCATGTGCAGAAAATTCAAGATGACAGCAAATGAGATGATAAAGATGGAACTGCGAATAATTATCACGTTTCTGGTAAAATGAAAACATCAAACCTTTTGAAATTTACTGATGATTGTTCACCCAGTATGGTATTGATTGCCTGTCAAGGACAAATGAATGATGTAGTCAAGATGGATCCAAATCAAAGACCTTCGGTATAAATGGTTTTTGAGAATGGGGTGATTGAAAACGACCTCCTGCACTGACTACATACACGTCCTAAGTTATTATACACTGAAGGTGTGTACATGATTCCATTCCGATGGGATGATTGTCCACCAAATTCCATTCCGATGGGATGAGTGTCTGCCAAATTCCATTCCGATGGGATGAGTGTCTGCCAAATTCCATTCCGATGGGATGAGTGTCTGCCAAATTCCATTCCGATGGGATGATTGTCCACCAAATTCCATTCCGATGGGATGAGTGTCTGCCAAATTCCATTCCGATGGGATGAGTGTCTGCCAAATTCCATTCCGATGGGATGAGTGTCTGCCAAATTCCATTCCAATGGGACGAGTGCCCACCAAATTCTGATGGGATGAGTGTCCTCCAAATTCCACTCCGATGGGATGAGCGTCCACCAAATTCCATTCTCATGGGATGAGTGTCCCCAAAGTTCAATTCTGATGGGATGATGTCCACCAAATTCCATTCCGATGGAATGAGTGTCCGCCAAATTTCATTCCGATTGGACGAGTGCCCACCAAATTCTGATGAGATGAGTGTCCTTCAAATTCCATTCTTATGGAATGAGTGAGTGTCCTCCAAATTCCATTCCGATGGGATTAGTGTCTGCTAAATTCCATTCTGATGGAATGAGTGTGTCCTCCAAATTGCATTCCGATGGGATGAGTGTCCACCAAATTCCATTCCGATTGGACGAGTGCCCACCAAATTCTGATGGGATGAGTGTCCTCCAAATTCCATTCTTATGGAATGAGTGAGTGTCCTCCAAATTCCATTCCGATTGGATTAGTGTCTGCTAAATTCCATTCTGATGGAATGAGTGTGTCCTCCAAATTCCATTCCGATGGGATGAGTGTCTGCCAAATTCCATTCCGATGGGATGAGTGTCTGCCAAATTCCATTCCGATGGGATGAGTGTCTGCCAAATTCCATTCCAATGGGACGAGTGCCCACCAAATTCTGATGGGATGAGTGTCCTCCAAATTCCACTCCGATGGGATGAGCGTCCACCAAATTCCATTCTCATGGGATGAGTGTCCCCAAAGTTCAATTCTGATGGGATGATGTCCACCAAATTCCATTCCGATGGAATGAGTGTCCGCCAAATTTCATTCCGATTGGACGAGTGCCCACCAAATTCTGATGAGATGAGTGTCCTTCAAATTCCATTCTTATGGAATGAGTGAGTGTCCTCCAAATTCCATTCCGATGGGATTAGTGTCTGCTAAATTCCATTCTGATGGAATGAGTGTGTCCTCCAAATTGCATTCCGATGGGATGAGTGTCCACCAAATTCCATTCCGATTGGACGAGTGCCCACCAAATTCTGATGGGATGAGTGTCCTCCAAATTCCATTCTTATGGAATGAGTGAGTGTCCTCCAAATTCCATTCCGATTGGATTAGTGTCTGCTAAATTCCATTCTGATGGAATGAGTGTGTCCTCCAAATTCCATTCCGATGGGATGAGTGTCTGCCAAATTCCATTCCGATGGGATGAGTGTCTGCCAAATTCCATTCCGATGGGATGAGTGTCTGCCAAATTCCATTCCAATGGGACGAGTGCCCACCAAATTCTGATGGGATGAGTGTCCTCCAAATTCCACTCCGATGGGATGAGCGTCCACCAAATTCCATTCTCATGGGATGAGTGTCCCCGAAGTTCAATTCTGATGGGATGATGTCCACCAAATTCCATTCCGATGGAATGAGTGTCCGCCAAATTTCATTCCGATTGGACGAGTGCCCACCAAATTCTGATGAGATGAGTGTCCTTCAAATTCCATTCTTATGGAATGAGTGAGTGTCCTCCAAATTCCATTCCGATGGGATTAGTGTCTGCTAAATTCCATTCTGATGGAATGAGTGTGTCCTCCAAATTGCATTCCGATGGGATGAGTGTCCACCAAATTCCATTCCGATTGGACGAGTGCCCACCAAATTCTGATGGGATGAGTGTCCTCCAAATTCCATTCTTATGGAATGAGTGAGTGTCCTCCAAATTCCATTCCGATTGGATTAGTGTCTGCTAAATTCCATTCTGATGGAATGAGTGTGTCCTCCAAATTGCATTCCGATGAGATGAGTGTCTGCCAAATTCCATTCCGATTGGACGAGTGCCCACCAAATTCTGATTGGATGAGTTTTCTTCAAATTCCATTCTTATGGAATGAGTGTCTGCTAAATTCCATTCTGATGGGATGAGTGTCCTCCAAATTCCATTCTGATGGGATGAGTGTGTCCTCCAAATTCCATTCTGATGGGATGAGTGTCCACCAAATCCCATTCTGATGGGATGAGTGTCCACCAAATTCCATTCCGATGGGATGAGTGTCCACCAAATTCCATTCCGATGGGATGAGTGTCTGCCAAATGGAGAATGTACATTGAGAAGTCATTTTAATACTACACACAAAGCTGAGTTCCAGGTACCCTCTAAACACAGGTTCAGGTGAAATCTGATGGAGCACAATTGTATTTTTACTTCACATTTTTATTCCCATTCCGATGGGATGAGGGCATTCAATGAAATCTCGAGGCCTTCAATGAAACGAGAGTTTTGTGTTCATTTAATGGATATAAGAATGCACTCGGATGTGGTTCCTGACATTTCTGGGTATAAAATGTCTTTACTGGGTTCTAGTTCAGATTATTTCTCATTTACGCAAACTAGTACATAGCTGTATGCTTCCCAAATATCTGTTCACTTATTGTGCACAATAATACTTTTGGATATTCTTGTTGTACACTGTGCATACAAACACCTTGTACTGTACATCTGGTGGCTCTAAAGATTTGTTCTGGCTAGCCTGGCATTGTTGTCTGTCCAACAGAGATTGTGCCTCATGGAAAAACAAAATCCCCTTAGTGACTGTAATTCTGCCAAGGATTAGTCACAGAGGAACGTGGAACAATTATCCAAGTGGTTCCTACATGGACACAGAATCAGCTTATGAGATTCTCTTTGAGTTTAAGATTGTTCTTTCAGGTAGTTGTTCATATTTTCTAATCCTGTCTTCATATAAAGATGTATATAGGGGTCGCCTGGAATTAGGTATACAAATATGGTGACATCCCCCCCTCCCCAAACCTCCTCCCCCAATCCAGTATGCTTCAAAATGCTCTTTTATATTCCATCCCCACTCTTCCCACACTCCCTGAATAGCCTTTCTTTCTCTCCACTGCACCCTCACTTCTTTTACTAAATTTACATTTTCTCATTTTAATTACCCTTCCATGATGCATCGATCTATCTGTAATAATAAGTGTGTGTGTGTGTGTGTCTTCCATAACTTCAAAACCATGAAACTTATTGGCCTGAAACTTTGCTTGCATATTAAGAGAATGCCAAGGTAGTGCATAAGTGAAAATTGGGGGTTTGGGTTAATTAAAATACCCCATTCGAAGATCATTAATGGTAAAACCAGAAACATTCAGCCTTAAGTCGGGCTGCATTCAGTTCACTCAGCCCGGGTTATTAATCTACCTTTTTGCCTACTTCGCTCAAAAAAATCGTCCCTTGGAACAAGTCAGTTTCCGCACCATGAAGCTTCATACACACAAATCGCTGTATACGTCGCCGATTGCTGATCTTCGTACCTACAAATTTGTGGATACATTGCAATGCTTCTAAACACCTGGAGATTCCAGTGTTCGTGCCTTTATTTAATTTCCGCACATGCGATAAGCTCGAGAATCTCTTAACCTGAGCTGAATTTCAAAAGTTAAACTGAGGAATTGACCTTAGCAGCAGGTATAACGACTAAAAAGTGTTCATTTGTTCAATTTGCACATTGTTTGACACTCTGGACGTCTCCGGGTGGTGTTTAGTATAACTGATGGTGTTTAGTTTAGCTTGCCAAGCCAGCCATTCCTTAGGAACAATTTTGTTGGAGTGTTTAATAGTGGTTGGCGGAATCGACTTCAAAATACTCAATTCCAACCATGGAATCGAAACGAATCGAGTTGTGAACGAGAATCGACGTCGATTCCGAGAGATACGTGGTTTTTTATTTGGGGGGGGGGGGTATTTTTGTCCCTGTTGGGCATGTTCTCGTAACACATGGTCTGGTAATGTATTAATTTAAAAGGAACATGCCCCTGTTGCGTCCCATTTACAAGACAGCAGCAAAAGCAAATCACTTGCAAACTAAACGCCCCAAGAGCGTGTTCCTTTTAAATGAAAACCAAGGAATTTAGAGTTGGACCGGTAAAGTGTGCTCAATGCTTTGCTGACTGACAGGGAGGCAATACATTGACTGATATGTGTTAAATATTTGAGTGCTGTATTAAAGTTTTGACAACATGTCCTTCAAATGGTTCAGAAGTGTGGTTCGGAACTATTTCAGGAAGGTTAAAGAAAACAGTTCGAAATTTCCATGCTCACTTTGTTCAATAGACCTTACTCATTACTGTAATACGTCCAATATGCGAAAACATTTGAAAACTAAACACCAGAGAGATTACCTGTTAGTGATAGTTGACAATACGGATTCAAAGAAACCAAAGTCTGCAACAACAAGTTCGCTTTCACAACCGACGATTGAAAGCACTTTTGCTCCGTGATGATGCCTTCCCTCCCCTCCCCCCCACACGCTTCCTTCCCCTCTCATGTTGCCTTCCCCTCCCCTCACTCTGCCTTCCCTTCCCCTCCCCTCACTCTTCCTTCTCTTCCCCTCCCCTCGCTCTGCCTTCCCTTCCCCTCCCCTCACTCTGCCTTCCCATTCCCTCCCCTAACTCTGCCTTCCCTTCCCCTCCCCTCATGCTGCCTTCCCTTGCTCTCATGCTGCCTTCCTTTCCCCTCCCCTCATGCTGCCTTCCCTTGCCCTCCCCTCATGCTCTCCTCCTCCCAAAGCCCCTCGTCCCCCTCCACCCCCCATGGATGTCTGGGCAGTTTCCAGTCGGTGTCCGGGTGGTGTTTTGTATGACCTGTTTGAACATACCACATTTTGTTTAATCCTGTACTAACGCCAGCAGACGGGACCCCACCCCCCCAATTCCTGTCAACCCCCTCCCCTTCACCTCAAGTTCCATAACCAAATGCAAGTCGAGAACCCCTCTCCTCCTTGCTCCCACCTCCTCACGGAGTGCGTAGCGACGTGTGGTGAGGCGTTGCGCTCCTCCCCCTCCCCTTCTTCACTCTCCCCCCTTCTTTGCTCTCCCCCTTCCTCACCCCTCCTCACTCCCCCACCCCTCCTTGCTCCTCTCTCTCTCTTTTCCCCTTCCCTCCTGTCTCCCTCCATCCCTCCCTCCTCTCTCTCCCTCCATCCTTCCTCTCTGTACCCTCTCCCTCCTCTCTCTACCCCCTCCCTCCTCTCTCTATCCCCTCCCTCGCTCTCTCTACCCCTCGCTCTCTCTCTCTCTCTCTCTCTCTCTCTCTCTCTCTCTCTCTCTCTCTCTCTCTCTCTCGCTCTCTCTCTCTCTCTCTCTCTCTCTCTCTCTCTCTCTCTCTCTCTCTCTCGCTCTCTCTCTCTCTCTCTCTCTCTCTCTCTCTCTCTCTCTCTCTCTCTCTCTCTCTCTCTCTCTCTCTCTCTCTCTCTCTCTCTCTCTCTCTCTCTCTCTCTCTCTCTCTCTCTCTCTCTCTCTCTCTCTCTCTCTCTCTCTCTCTCTCTCTCTCTCTCTCTCTCTCTCTCTCTCTCTCTATCTCTCTACCTCTCTCTCTCCCCCCCTCCTTCCTCTTTCTCTCTCCCCCCACTCCTCTTTTTCCCCCTCTTAATATTCCCGTTGATGAAGCGACACGTTGTATTTGCAAGTAAGTAATCAAAGATCGTAATGCCAGGGTCCTGTATTACTCAACGCACAGGGAGATAACGAGGAAGGTGGTACAGAATGATGTTCAACAAGTTCAATAAAGATTAAAGATGTAGATTATAAACTAGATTAACGTAGGAATGTTGCCTTGAGGTACATCATAGATTCGAAACGGAAGTGAAGAGGTTATAGGAGTGATGGAAGGGCACATCATCTGCATGTGTAAATCAGAGGAAACAAGAGACTATGGTTAGAGGAGTTTGGAAAGAAGAGGAACACAATGAAGGTGGTTTAAGGAAATGAGAATGTGTAAGACAATATCTCCTCGTGAAAAAGCACAAGGGTTTGTGGCTTTGTCTCGATGAGACTAACAAAGGGGAGGTCCTGCTTCTCAATGCAGCTCTCTTAAGGATAGGGTGAGATGAGAACGTTCTCACCCACAATGGATTTGTTGCTACACTCACCTTTTTATCGCTTCACTTCGAACCTTATTCATCCTTGTTGAATGTCCATCCTCTCCCTAGTGTAGTAGATAGTAGAAAAATCGTGCATTGATGATACAAGCATCAAATTTGGCATTTCCGTTCTGCAGGGCTTTCTGATCAAATCTGCCCGATTGGCCATTTGAAAATCCAAATTTTGAAAAATTTGAAAGAAAAAAAAAACTTCAAAAAATTTTGAAGTCACAGCTGGCTGAAATTCTTAAAGCGCAAGTGAACATCCCAGACAGAGAACCAAGGAGAGATGCAGTCATCGTTGATGGCTCAGCACTTATCAATGCCCTACCTCCACGTACTTCAAAGATATTTGATGACTATGCTGAAGAAGACATCATCCCAAAGGTGGAATCCTCTGGTGCCAGGTACGAGAAGGTGGACGTAGTGTTTGATGCGTACAAGAAGTCAAGTCTGAAGTCTGAGGCAAGGTCGAAAAGGGGGCAAGGAATCAGAAGAAGAGTGACAGGAACCAGTAAGACCCCAAGTAACTGGAGAAGCTTTCTTCGAGATGACAGCAACAAGACTGAGCTGTTTCACTTCCTTGCAGAAAAGATGTGTGAGGCACAGACGACAAGCACAGTCATTGTTACAAAAGGAGAAGATGCCATTAGCAACACAAGGAAGTCACTGGATGCTGTGTCTCCATGTTGTCATGAAGAAGCTGACACTCGAATATTTGTACACGCCAGGGATGCAACGACGGATGGTAGCAAGTCCATTATCATTAAGGCTAATGACACGGACGTACTAGTCATAGCAATATCTGTACTGCCATCCTTACAGGAACTAGGTCTTGAGAACATGTGGATTGCCTTTGGCCAAGAAGCCAAGGCGCGATGGATTCCAGTCCATGAGGTCGTTTCTGCAATAGGGCCTGAGAAAGCTGGAGGGATCCCATACTTCCATGCAGTCACTGGATGTGACGTCGTGTCTGCCTTCCACAGTAAAGGGAAGAAAACTGCATGGCAGACTTGGAACGTCTTTGATGATGTTTCTGAAACATTCACCAATCTCAGCCAGCATCCAACATCGATTCGTGATCTTGACTTTTTTGAAGTTTTTTTTTTTTTTTCAAATTTCTCAAAATTTGGATTTTCAAATGGCCAATCGGGCAGATTTGATTAGAATCCCCTGGAGAACAAATGTGCCAAATTTGATGCTTGTATCATCATTTGTACGATTCCTCTCAAAAATTGCTGTTTTCTGCCCCACCACCCAGCCTGCCCAGGTTGCAGGTGTTATTTCAAAATCTCATTTCAGGTTATCCTCCTTATCTCTAAACTGAACGCCACCTCCATTCCTTTAATCCCGATATTCTCTCGTCTGTCGAACATATTTCCTGTATCTGTCATCTTGTTCCTTCCCTCCAATCTTTCAAAGGGCACTGCCCATAGTCACCGCATGCTCTCCCCAATACACACACACACACCCTCCTCTCTTCCACTCCCACTGCGGTCACTGCCACCCTCCTCACCCCTACCTTTTACCTGGTCATAGACACACAATTACATTATATCCACGTACTTGGATTGACCATGTTGACCCGAAGATTTATATTCAGTTGATCATTTACAGTGAAACGGGAGTCATTTTTCAAAGTCCCACAGTTGGCTGTTTCTGATCGTTATTGAATTTTTCACTTCACCTCCTCTAAAAACACGATTAGTCCTTTAAAGCACGTTTCATGAAATTTTCAGGATAAATGCTCGCCCACGGCTGTTTGCTTTACCTGCTTATTCGTTGGCTGTCTATTGTGACCTTTTTTATTTTATTTTTTTCCAACTTCGATTTTAAATTTGTACAAAAATTCCATGTTTGGTCATTTCTTAGATCTGATGAAAGAAATGGAACGCATCCGACAGCAGCTCGCTACTCGCACCATAAAAAAAGAGCCTTCATACCTGGCTTTGTGAACTCCGCTCGTACAGTCAACGCGCGCAGGACCCACTCCTCTCATCTCCCATTGGAGACCTTGAGCCCAGTCTTGTTCTGCACCTACATTAACCACCTCTTCCTTTTTGAAGATGAGTTCACATCGTATCGTACAATTCCCACATCCCACTGATCAGATGGACAGGATAGTAGCTGTCACTCTCTGATGATCTACAAATGATTAGATGTTGGTCTGAGAAATGGAACATCTCTTTCATTCCTGGAAAATCTCACTCACCCTGTCGATCTACAAGGATTGTCAGTCGAACCTATCTATCTAATTCGATGTTCGGCCACTGCAAGAGGTTTCTCGGCCTCACCATTAGCTTTGACCTCTCCTGTGCAGACTATGCCAACTGACTATACCAACGAGAGAACCTAACTTTGAAAAAACTTTATATTGCAATGTTGGCCTTGATGCCACATGTGTGTGTGTGGGTTGTCGAGGGATCATTGAGTTGTCGAGGGATCGGTGGGTTGTGCAGGGATCAGTGGGTTGGTGAGGGATACCTGGGTTGTCGAGGGATCAGTGGGTTGTGCAGGGATCAGTGGGTTGTCGAGGGATCAGTGGGTTGTCGAGGGATCAGTGGGTTGTCGAGGGTTACATGGGTCGTCGCGGGATACGTTGGTCGTCGCGGGATACGTTGGTCGTCGCGGGATCATTGGGTTTCCACAGGAACATTGGGTTGTTGCAGGATATGTGGGTTGTTGAGGGATCAGTGGGTAGTTGAAGGATCATTGGGTTGTCAAGAGATACGTGGGTTGCCGAGGATTATGTGGGTTGTCGAGGATTACATGGTTTGTCGAGGGTTACGTGGGTTATCGAAGGATCAGTCGGTTGTCGAGGGCTATGTGGGTTGTCGAGAGCTATGTGGGTTGTCGAGGGCTATGTGGGTTGTCGAGGACTACGTGGATTGTCGAGGACTACGTGGGTTTGTCGAGGGTTACGTGGGTTTGTCGAGGGTTACGTGGGTTTGTCGAGGGCTAAGTGGATTGTCGAGGGCTATGTGGGTTGTCGAGGGCTATGTGGGTTGTCGAGGACTACGTGGATTGTCGAGGACTACGTGGGTTTGTCGAGGGTTACGTGGGTTTGTCGAGGGTTACGTGGGTTTGTCGAGGGCTAAGTGGATTGTCGAGGACTACGTTGGTTATTGAGGACTACGTGGGTTTGTCGAGGGTTACGTGGGTTTGTCGAGGGCTACGTGAATTGTCGAGGACTACGTTGGTTATTGAGGACTACGTGGGTTTGTCGAGGGTTACGTGGGTTTGTCGAGGGCTAAGTGGATTGTCGAGGACTACGTTGGTTATTGAGGACTACGTGGGTTTGTCGAGGGTTACGTGGGTTTGTCGAGGGCTACGTGAATTGTCGAGGACTACGTTGGTTATTGAGGACTACGTGGGTTTGTCGAGGGTTATGTGGGTTTGTCGAGCGTTATGTGGGTTGTCGAGGGTTACGTGGGTTTGTCGAGGGTTCCGTGGGTTTGTCGAGGGCTAAGTGGATTGTCGAGGACTATGTTGGTTATTGAGGACTACGTGGGTTTGTCGAGGGTTACGTGGGTTGTCGAGGGTTACATGGGTTGTCGAGGGTTACGTGGGTTTGTTGAGGGTTACGTGGGTTTGTCGAGGGTTACGTGGGTTTGTCGAGGGCTAAGTGGATTGTCGAGGACTACGTTGGTTATTGAGGACTACGTGGGTTTGTCGAGGGTTACGTGGGTTGTCGAGGGTTACGTGGGTTGTCGAGGGTTACGTGGGTTTGTTGAGGGTTAAATGGGATTGTCAAGGACTACGTTGGTTATTGAGGACTACGTGGGTTTGTCGAGGGTTACGTGGGTTGTCGAGGGTTACGTGGGTTGTCGAGGGTTACGTGGGTTTGTTGAGGGTTAAATGGGATTGTCGAGGACTACGTTGGTTATTGAGGACTACGTGGGTTTGTCGAGGGTTATGTGGGTTTGTCGAGGGTTACGTGGGTTGTCGAGGGTTACGTGGGTTGTCGAGGATTACGTGGGTTTTCGAGGGTTATGTGGTTTCGTTGAGGGATCATTGGGTTTGTTGAGGGTTAAGTGGGTTTGTCGAGGGTTACGTGGGTTTTCAAGGGTTATGTGGTTTCGTTGAGGGATCATTGGGTTTGTTGAGGGTTACGTGGGTTGTCGAGGGTTAAGTGGGTTGTCGAAGGTTACGTGGGTTTTCTAGGGTTATGTGGTTTCGTTGAGGGATCATTGGGTTTGTTGAGGGTTACGTGGGTTGTCGAGGGTTACGTGGGTTGTCGAGGGTTATGTGGTTTCGTTGAGGGATCATTGGGTTTGTTGAGGGTTAAGTGGGGTTGTCGAGGGTTACGTGGGTTGTCGAGGGTTACGTGGGTTGTCGAGGGTTACGTGGTTTTGTTGAGGGATCATTGGGTTTGTTGAGGGTTAAGTGGGGTTGTCGAGGGTTACCTGGGTTGTCGAGGGTTACGTGGGTTGTCGAGGGTTACGTGGTTTTGTTGAGGGATCATTGGGTTTGTTGAGGGTTAAGTGGGTTTCCACATTTCAAAAACAGACTGCTGATTATGTCTGTTTCTGCTTGTCTGGTGAATTGTAAACGTGTTTACTCGCAGCAAGTTGTCCACGGCTGTTGCTGAGACAAAACATTGATTGTTTTTTAAAAGATATTTATTTTTATTTTTATTTTCACTTTGAAGTTCATTAAGTCCTCACTTAACATCGTCCCGATTTACATTGTATCATTGTTTAGTCGCTGATGTATTGAGAATATACTTGGTTAAAATAAAGATTTTGACGAGTTGAAAGAAGCCGACGTTACACAATCTCTGCAATCACACGGAAAAGATCTGAACCAATGAAGATTTGAAGCCACTCGAGATGGGAGAAAAGCAACTGGAGATGATGATCGTCAACTGTTTGTTTAAAATTATTCACAACTTCTACTCTTTATTTAAATGTCTTTTGTCTGACGATAAAATGTTTTGCCTCTAACCTACCGCCCCCCTCCCCCCTTATTTATATTAATTGTTATGGGGAAATTGGATTCGCTTAAAGTCGTTTCAGTTAAAGTCGCAATTTTGAAGAACGTAACTACAACGTTAAACGAGGACTGGCTGTAATGACAGATTTGGCTAAATATTTAACCGATTGTTGGAACTACTTTTGGTATGTCAGTTTAGTTACTTTGGCAATTGGCCTCCAATTTTGGTCTGCAGTCGTGGAACCCCTTGTGCAACATATTAAATTTCCATGACGGCCATTGAAAGTTCTCAACATGGATCAATGGCACAGGGTCTGCTGCTTTGTCATTGCAGGCAGGATGGTTTCGTCTCTGTATTTTTGTCACCTCTCCTCATGTCTCACTCCCACTGGGCTTTCATTCCTCCAAGTCGCACGTATTCCTGCAGTAACGCGCTTCTTGTGAAACCCCCAAGATCCCGGTACACTCCTCACCTCTGGACCTTTGTTCTTCTCTTTTCCCAGTTATGGAACCTCCTTCCTTCAATCACACCGTTCGTTCCAGGTGTCCAAGTTAGCAGTGAACCACTACCTCAGGTCATACTCCATTCCTAACTGTGATCTATTTTATCCTCATTAACCCCCCCCCCATGCCTCCCTTCCTCCCCCTTCCTTTTCCTCTCTTCATTTATCTGCAGGTTGTTGTTTTCTTCCCTCCGAACTGACTTCCTCTTCGCTTGTCCACGTCACTCCACTAACCCAGTCTTCTTACCTCTGTCTCCTTGCTCTTCTATGAGGCTATACCTTGTATCCAAAAGGTTTCAAAATTTGCCCAACCTTGCACCATGGATTAGCACTCTTTTCCACCAAGGCACAAGAAAGGTCAGGTATGGGAGCATGTGCCAGAACAGCGCGTCGCTGCGTCCACTTTCCGCCGGTACTCCAGGGGCCTCCGTCTGGCCATCCCCCAGGCAGATGCCAGGCCCATCCCCATCTCCTTGAGATGATGGTCAACCTGCTGCAACCATGAGGCACGTGGTCGGCCCACTGGCCTCCTCCACTCATGAGACTCCCTCGCTGAGAGAATCTGGTGAGCAGGATCAGAGTCAGGAAAACGAGCCACATGTCCATACAGCCGCAGCTGACGCTCACGGACTATGCAGGTAACAAATCTCATCCGAGTCTCTCTCAGCAACCGCTCGTTGGACACAAAATCCGACCAGCGATAGCCAAGGATTCTCCGAAGACACCTGGTACCAAAGGAATTAAGTCTCCGTCTCAGATCCTTGGTCAAAGTCCAAGTCTCGCACCCATAGAGCAAGACTGGAAGTACCAAGGACCTGAAGACTCGGACTTTCGTCCTCCCGCACAGGTACCGGCAGCGCCACACCCCATGATCCAGTGAATCCATGACTCCCCAGGCCCGACCCAGACGTCTATTGACCTCCGGCTCACAACCTGCGGAGACATGAATATCACTGCCAAGGTAAGTGAATCTATCCACGACCTCAACATCCTCACCACAAACAGACACAGACAGGACAGCAGCATCCAAGATGTCACCGAAAGCCTGGATCTTTGTTTTGACCCAAGAAATCCGTAATCCCAACGGCTCCGACTCCTCATTCAGCACCTCGAGGGCCCCCAAGAGGATGTCTAAAGTCTCCGCAAAGATGACTGCATCATCTGCAAAATCAAGGTCCGAGATCTTGACATTGCCAAACGATGCACCGCAACTTGATCTCTCCGACATCCTCCCAAAAATCCAGTCCATACAAGTGCTGAAAAGTGTGGGGGCAAGTACACATCCCTGACGAACTCCAGTAACAACTGGAAATAAGTCAGAGGCGGTACCACCACACTTCACAGCACTCTCAGTACCAGAGTAGAGTTCAGACATCAGATCGATCAGTTTCGGTGGCACCCCACGAAGACCAAGAATCCTCCAGAGGACATCCCGATTCACTGAATCGAACGCTTTACAGAGATCAACATAGGCTGCAAGCAGCCCCTGCCGAAACTCTCGTCTGCGTTCAGTGAGGACACGAAGAGCAAGGATACGGTCAATCGTTGACCTCTTTGGTGTAAAGCCTGACTGCTCTGGACGCTGGTGCTCAAGCAGATGGTGGCGAACCCTATCAAGAATTATCCGAGCAAAGACCTTGCCCGGCACTGAGAGCAGCGTCACCCCTCGGTAGTTGTTGCAGTCTTGGCGATCACCCTTCCCTTTCCAGAGAGGGACAACAAGGCCCCTCTTCCTGTCAGTTGGGATGATGCCTGTGTTCCAGGCAGAGCACAAAACTGCATGCAACGACGCGAGTGCAGCATTTCCACCAGCCTTGAGAAGTTCAGCATGGATGCCACAGATCCCTGGAGCTTTGCCCCGTTTCAACCGGTTCACCGCAGCCCGTGTTTCTACAAGCGATGGTGGACCACAGTTGATTCGAGGGTCAGCAACAGGGATTGTAACACCCTTGACGTCCAACTCGACAGCTGGGGGATCAGCCTGGTACAACCGCTCAAAGTAACCGGCCCAGCGGGCCTTCACTTCAGACTCCTCTGTCAAGAGCCTACCACTCTCTGCTCGAACTGCAGTGCTCCGAGGGATGGGCTTGGATGAACGTGTGCGCGAATTCCCTGTAAGCGGGACGAGAATCACCTGTCCACAGGTGATGCTCTACCCCTCACAGATTCCTCGCACATAGGCCTCCTTGTCCACCCTCAGTGCACGTACAGTTTTACGCCTCAGCTCCCTGAACAGCTCAGCTCTGCCATTCAGCCTGGCCCTGCGACTCTGGTCAATGGTATCCAGTGTCCTTTGAGAGACAAAATTCTTCTTTGCCCTGCGGTGAACTCCAAGGCATCCACCGGCAACATCAAGGACGGTGGTCTTGAAGGTGCTCCACAACTCTTCAGGCCCCCCCAAAGCACCCAGACCCCCCCAAGTGTCCACTCAGCCTGTTCGCAAACTCCTCAGCTACTCTCTCATCCCTGAGCTTGGCAACATCCAGCCTAGGCTGGGATGGTACCATTCTCCAGGATTTAAGGTGCAGCTTTAGAGTTGCTACAACAAGCCTGTGGTCAGTATTGAGGAACTGAGCACTCCGGTAGACCCTGCAGTTCTGGATCATCCTCCAACGACCGTCAATGAGGACATGGTCAATCTCCTTTGCCACACCGCCAGCGTTGGAATACCAAGTCCAGCGATGAGCTTGTGGGCGCTGAAACCATGAACCAGCCACCCTAAGTCCATGACTTCTTGCAAAGTCAAGGAACTTAGTGCTATTCTGGTTCATAGTTCCTGACCCATGGGGACCAACACACACCTCATAACCGTCCCTATCAGTTCCAGTCGATGCATTGAAATCCCCCAAGACTAGAAGTGTATCTCGTCTGGGGCACTGATCAACCACAGACTCGGAGTGTGGCGTAGAATGCATCCTTCACGGTAAGATCGCTCGCCTCAGTCGGAGCATAAATAGAGACCAGGGAAATGACACCTAAGGAGTGACGAATCCTTAATCTCATAATACGCTCGTTGACCGGTGTTACCTCAATTATCATTGGGGTCAGCTTATTGGACACAGCTACAGCAACTCCTTGGGTATGGTAACCATCAGAGCGACCAGACCAATAGTAGGTGTAACCACCCACCATTATCTCGCCGCAATCCGGTCTCCGAACCTCAGAGAGAGCTGCAATCCCGATGTCCAAACGCTTGAGCTCAGATGATAACAGAGACAGGTGATCATCCTCTCTTAGGGATAGGACGTTCCAGGCACCCACCCGAAGGGACCGCCTCAGGTTAACCCAAGGAGACCGCCGTCTGGTGGACGACACCTCAGCACCACTCCGACACACTCTCCCGCAATCTGACCCAGGGATGTTACCCCGTGGTTTCCCTCCTATCAAAGATTGGGGGTCCTGAAGGCTTTGCCCCAATCCCATCATCCGGTGAGCTGCCCTGCGAAGGGAAGCTGCACAGGAGGTACTCCCACGGAGTGGGTTTTCAGATTTTTTTGCGTTTTTGCGTTTTGCGGAATGAAGCGTTTTACGGTGGCTGGAGTGCAAATCCTGCCACCAACCTCCTAATAAGAAGTAACCCAACTGCAGGAGGACGTCCGCAGACACAGTTGGGCACTAGATATGGATGGCCGTTGGCTCACAAGGAGCTCCTCCGCCCTTTGACAGGTTTTGTTTTTAATCCTGCTGGGTGTCCATATCCAAACACCCTCCTCACCAGAAAACCTGGTGGGGGAGACGGTTTAGTCACCGACAACCCGACCATGGAACAGGTTAGTACAGGTTTACGTGGTATCTGTAGCAGGTCACAGATCGAACCTGACCTGACAAAAAGAAAGGAGAAAGGATTTGTTTTTTTTAGGATTTGAAAGGATTTGTTTGTTTTTATTTGTTTTTGATTTGTTTTTTGTTTAAAAACAAACAAATGTTTTTAACTTGTTTTTAACAAACAAGAAAGGATTTGTTTTTATTAAAAGATGCACTTGATGTTGTTTGGCTGAAACTCACAAACATATCATCGAATTGCATAACAAGGAATAATTTCCACATGGGTTGTTAATTACTTACATTTTTGAAGCTCAAAGTGCTTTAAAATCTCCAAGGATCACTGAAGTTTGTGGATGGCATGTTGAGAGGTCAGAGTGTAAAACAGACCAGGTGTTAATTTGTCAGAGATTTTTTTTTTCTTCTGGTTGTTTACTTTGAGAAAAGGCAATTGGGATAAACCTAGAAACGTCTTTCAGATTATCTACACTATTGGTGGAGTTTCAGAGAAGTAGGTAACCACTCGTCCTAAACCTGCATGATCGGTGGATTTTCAGAGAAGCAGGTAACCACTCGTCCTAAACCTGCATGATCGGTGGATTTTCAGAGAAGCAGGTAACCACTCGTCCTAAACCTGCATGATCGGTGTATTTTCAGAGAAGCAGGTAACCACTCCTCCTAAACCTGCATGATCAGTGGATTTTCAGAGAAGCAGGTAACCACTCGTCCTAAACCTGCATGATCGGTGGATTTTCAGAGAAGCAGGTAACCACTCGTCCTAAACCTGCATGATCGGTGGATTTTCAGAGAAGTAGGTAACCACTCGTCCTAAACCTGCATGATCGGTGGATTTTCAGAGAAGCAGGTAACCACTCGTCCTAAACCTGCATGATCGGTGGATTTTCAGAGAAGCAGGTAACCACTCGTCCTAAACCTGCATTCTCGGTGGATTTTCAGAGAAGTAGGTAACCACTCGTCCTAAACCTGCATGATCGGTGGAGTTTCAGAGAAGCAGGTAACCACTCGTCCCAAACAGGCATGATCAGTGGAGCTTCAGAGAAGCAGGTAACCACTCGTCCTAAACCTGCATGATCGGTGGATTTTCAGAGAAGTAGGTAACCACTCGTCCTAAACCTGCATGATCGGTGGATTTTCAGAGAAGTAGGTAACCACTCGTCCTAAACCTGCATGATCGGTGGAGTTTCAGAGAAGCAGGTAACCACTCGTCCTAAACCTGCATGATCGGTGGAGTTTCAGAGAAGCAGGTAACCACTCGTCCCAAACCTGCATGATCGGTGGAGTTTCAGAGAAGCAGGTAACCACTCGTCCCAAACCTGCATGATCGGTGGAGTTTCAGAGAAGCAGGTAACCACTCGTCCCAAACTGGCATGATCAGTGGCGTTTCAGAGAAGTAGGTAACCACTCGTCCTAAACAGGCATGATCAGTGGAGGTTCAGAGAAGCAGGTAACCACTCGTCACAAACTGGCATGATCAGTGGAGGTTCAGAGAAGCAGGTAACAACTCGTCCCAAACAGGCATGATCAGTGGAGTTTCAGAGAAGCAGGTCACCACTTGTCCCAAATTGGCATGATCAGTAGAGTTTCAAAGAAGCAGGTAACCACTCGTCCCAAACCTGCATGATCGGTAGAGGTTCAGAGAAGCAGGTCACCACTTGTCCCAAATTGGCATGATCAGTAGAGTTTCAAAGAAGCAGGTAACCACTCGTCCCAAACCTGCATGATCGGTAGAGGTTCAGAGAAGCAGGTCACCACTTGTCCCAAATTGGCATGATCAGTAGAGTTTCAAAGAAGCAGGTAACCACTCGTCCCAAACCTGCATGATCGGTGGAGGTTCAGAGAAGCAGGTCACCACTTGTCCCAAATTGGCATGATCAGTAGAGTTTCAAAGAAGCAGGTAACCACTCGTCCCAAACAGGCATGATCAGTGGAGTTTCAGAGAAGCAGGTCACCACTTGTCCCAAATTGGCATGATCAGTAGAGTTTCAAAGAAGCAGGTAACCACTCGTCCCAAACCTGCATGATCGGTGGAGTTTCAGAGAAGCAGGTAACCACTCGTCCCAAACCTGCATGATCGGTGGATTTTCAGAGAAGCAGGTAACCACTCGTCCTAAACCTGCATGATTGGTGGAGTTTCAGAGAAGCAGGTAACCACTCGTCCTAAACAGGCATGGTCAGTGGAGTTTCAGAGAAGCAGGTCACCACTTGTCCCAAATTGGCATGATCAGCAGAGTTTCAAAGAAGCAGGTAACCACTCGTCCCAAACCTGCATGATCGGTGGAGTTTCAGAGAAGCAGGTAACCACTCATCCCAAACTCGCATGATCGGTGGAGTTTCATAGAAGCAGGTAACCACTCGTCCCAAACCTGCATGATCGGTGGATTTTCAGAGAAGCAGGTAACCACTCGTCCTAAACCTGCATGATTGGTGGAGTTTCAGAGAAGCAGGTAACCACTCGTCCTAAACAGGCATGGTCAGTGGAGTTTCAGAGAAGCAGGTAACCACTCGTCCCAAATTGGCATGATCAGCAGAGTTTCAAAGAAGCAGGTAACCACTCGTCCCAAACCTGCATGATCGGTGGAGTTTCAGAGAAGCAGGTAACCACTCGTCCCAAACTCACATGATCGGTGGAGTTTCATAGAAGCAGGTTACCACTCGTCCCAAACCTGCATGATCGGTGGATTTTCAGAGAAGCAGGTAACCACTCGTCCTAAACCTGCATGATTGGTGGAGTTTCAGAGAAGCAGGTAACCACTCGTCCGAAACAGGCATGTTCAGTGGAGGTTCAGAGAAGCAGGTAACCACTCGTCCCAAACCTGCATGATCGGTGGATTTTCAGAGAAGCAGGTAACCACTCGTCCTAAACCTGCATGATCAGTGGAGGTTCAGAGAAGCAGGTAACCACTCATCCCAAACAGGCATGTTCAGTGGAGGTTCAGAGAAGCAGGTAACCACTCGTCCCAAACCTGCATGATCGGTGGATTTTCAGAGAAGTAGGTAACCACTCGTCCTAAACCTGCATGATCGGTGGAGTTTCAGATAAGCAGGTAACCACTCGTCCCAAACTGGCATGATCGGTGGATTTTCAGAGAAGCAGGTAACCACTCGTCCTAAACCTGCATGATCGGTGGAGTTTCAGATAAGCAGGTAACCACTCGTCCCAAACCGGCATGATCGGTGGAGTTTCAGAGAAGCAGGTAACCACTCGTCCCAAACCTGCATGATCGGTGGATTTTCAGAGAAGCAGGTAACCACTCGTCCTAAACCTGCATGATCGGTGGATTTTCAGAGAAGTCGGTAACCACTCGTCCTAAACCTGCATGATCGGTGGAGTTTCAGAGAAGCAGGTAACCACTCGTCCCAAACAGGCATGATCGGTGGAGCTTCAGAGAAGCAGGTAACCACTCGTCCTAAACCTGCATGATCGGTGGATTTTCAGAGAAGTAGGATAACCACTCGTCCTAAACCTGCATGATCGGTGGATTTTCAGAGAAGTAGGTAACCACTCGTCCTAAACCTGCATGATCGGTGGAGTTTCAGAGAAGCAGGTAACCACTCGTCCCAAACCTGCATGATCGGTGGAGTTTCAGAGAAGCAGGTAACCACTCGTCCCAAACTGGCATGATCAGTGGCGTTTCAGAGAAGTAGGTAACCACTCGTCCTAAACAGGCATGATCAGTGGAGGTTCAGAGAAGCAGGTAACCACTCATCCCAAACAGGCATGATCAGTGGAGGTTCAGAGAAGGAGGTAACCACTCGTCCCAAACAGGCATGATCAGTGGAGTTTCAGAGAAGCAGGTCACCACTTGTCCCAAATTGGCATGATCAGTAGAGTTTCAAAGAAGCAGGTAACCACTCGTCCCAAACCTGCATGATCGGTAGAGGTTCAGAGAAGCAGGTCACCACTTGTCCCAAACAGGCATGATCAGTGGAGTTTCAGAGAAGCAGGTCACCACTTGTCCCAAACAGGCATGATCAGTGGAGTTTCAGAGAAGCAGGTCACCACTTGTCCCAAATTGGCATGATCAGTAGAGTTTCAAAGAAGCAGGTAACCACTCGTCCCAAACCTGCATGATCGGTGGAGTTTCAGAGAAGCAGGTAACCACTCATCCCAAACTCGCATGATCGGTGGATTTTCAGAGAAGTAGGATAACCACTCGTCCTAAACCTGCATGATCGGTGGATTTTCAGAGAAGTAGGTAACCACTCGTCCTAAACCTGCATGATCGGTGGAGTTTCAGAGAAGCAGGTAACCACTCGTCCTAAACCTGCATGATCGGTGGAGTTTCAGAGAAGCAGGTAACCACTCGTCCCAAACCTGCATGATCGGTGGAGTTTCAGAGAAGCAGGTAACCACTCGTCCCAAACTGGCATGATCAGTGGCGTTTCAGAGAAGTCGGTAACCACTCGTCCTAAACAGGCATGATCAGTGGAGGTTCAGAGAAGCAGGTAACCACTCATCACAAACTGGCATGATCAGTGGAGGTTCAGAGAAGCAGGTAACCACTCGTCCAAAACAGGCATGATCAGTGGAGTTTCAGAGAAGCAGGTCACCACTTGTCCCAAATTGGCATGATCAGTAGAGTTTCAAAGAAGCAGGTAACCACTCGTCCCAAACCTGCATGATCGGTGGAGGTTCAGAGAAGCAGGTCACCACTTGTCCCAAATTGGCATGATCAGTAGAGTTTCAAAGAAGCAGGTAACCACTCGTCCCAAACAGGCATGATCAGTGGAGTTTCAGAGAAGCAGGTCACCACTTGTCCCAAATTGGCATGATCAGTAGAGTTTCAAAGAAGCAGGTAACCACTCGTCCCAAACCTGCATGATCGGTGGAGTTTCAGAGAAGCAGGTAACCACTCATCCCAAACTCGCATGATCGGTGGAGTTTCATAGAAGCAGGTAACCACTCGTCCCAAACCTGCATGATCGGTGGATTTTCAGAGAAGCAGGTAACCACTCGTCCTAAACCTGCATGATTGGTGGAGTTTCAGAGAAGCAGGTAACCACTCGTCCTAAACAGGCATGGTCAGTGGAGTTTCAGAGAAGCAGGTAACCACTCGTCCTAAACAGGCATGGTCAGTGGAGTTTCAGAGAAGCAGGTAACCACTCGTCCCAAACCTGCATGATCGGTGGAGTTTCAGAGAAGCAGGTAACCACTCGTCCCAAACTCACATGATCGGTGGAGTTTCATAGAAGCAGGTTACCACTCGTCCCAAACCTGCATGATCGGTGGATTTTCAGAGAAGCAGGTAACCACTCGTCCTAAACCTGCATGATTGGTGGAGTTTCAGAGAAGCAGGTAACCACTCGTCCGAAACAGGCATGATCAGTGGAGGTTCAGAGAAGCAGGTAACCACTCATCCCAAACAGGCATGTTCAGTGGAGGTTCAGAGAAGCAGGTAACCACTCGTCCCAAACCTGCATGATCGGTGGATTTTCAGAGAAGTAGGTAACCACTCGTCCTAAACCTGCATGATTGGTGGAGTTTCAGAGAAGCAGGTAACCACTCGTCCTAAACAGGCATGGTCAGTGGAGTTTCAGAGAAGCAGGTCACCACTTGTCCCAAATTGGCATGATCAGCAGAGTTTCAAAGAAGCAGGTAACCACTCGTCCCAAACCTGCATGATCGGTGGAGTTTCAGAGAAGCAGTTAACCACTCATCCCAAACTCGCATGATCGGTGGAGTTTCATAGAAGCAGGTAACCACTCGTCCCAAACCTGCATGATCGGTGGATTTTCAGAGAAGCAGGTAACCACTCGTCCTAAACCTGCATGATTGGTGGAGTTTCAGAGAAGCAGGTAACCACTCGTCCTAAACAGGCATGATCGGTGGAGTTTCAGAGAAGCAGGTAACCACTCGTCCCAAACCTGCATGATCGGTGGAGTTTCAGAGAAGCAGGTAACCACTCGTCCTAAACCTGCATGATTGGTGGAGTTTCAGAGAAGCAGGTAACCACTCGTCCGAAACAGGCATGTTCAGTGGAGGTTCAGAGAAGCAGGTAACCACTCGTCCCAAACCTGCATGATCGGTGGATTTTCAGAGAAGTAGGTAACCACTCGTCCTAAACCTGCATGATCGGTGGAGTTTCAGAGAAGCAGGTAACCACTCGTCCTAAACCTGCATGATCGGTGGAGTTTCAGAGAAGCAGGTAACCACTCGTCCCAAACCTGCATGATCGGTGGAGTTTCAGAGAAGCAGGTAACCACTCGTCCTAAACCTGCATGATCGGTGGATTTTCAGAGAAGTAGGTAACCACTCGTCCTAAACCTGCATGATCGGTGGATTTTCAGAGAAGCAGGTAACCACTCGTCCTAAACCTGCATGATCGGTGGATTTTCAGAGAAGCAGGTAACCACTCGTCCCAAACAGGCATGATCAGTGGAGCTTCAGAGAAGCAGGTAACCACTCGTCCTAAACCTGCATGATCGGTGGATTTTCAGAGAAGTAGGTAACCACTCATCCTAAACCTGCATGATCGGTGGATTTTCAGAGAAGCAGGTAACCACTCGTCCTAAACCTGCATGATCGGTGGAGTTTCAGAGAAGCAGGTAACCACTCGTCCCAAACCTGCATGATCGGTGGAGTTTCAGAGAAGCAGGTAACCACTCGTCCTAAACCTGCATGATCGGTGGAGTTTCAGAGAAGCAGGTAACCACTCGTCCCAAACCTGCATGATCGGTGGAGTTTCAGAGAAGCAGGTAACCACTCGTCCTAAACAGGCATGATCAGTGGAGTTTCAGAGAAGCAGGTAACCACTCGTCCTAAACCTGCATGATCGGTGGAGTTTCAGAGAGGCAGGTAACCACTCGTCCCAAACCTGCATGATCGGTGGAGTTTCAGATAAGCAGGTAACCACTCGTCCCAAACTGGCATGATCGGTGGAGTTTCAGAGAAGCAGGTAACCACTCGTCCCAAACCTGCATGATCGGTGGAGTTTCAGAGAAGCAGGTAACCACTCGTCCCAAACTGGCATGATCAGTGGAGGTTCAGAGAAGCAGGTAACCACTCGTCCTAAACAGGCATGATCGGTGGAGTTTCAGAGAAGCAGGTAACCACTCGTCCTAAACCTGCATGATTGGTGGAGTTTCAGAGAAGCAGGTAACCACTCGTCCTAAACAGGCATGGTCAGTGGAGTTTCAGAGAAGCAGGTAACCACTCATCCTAAACTGGCATGATCGGTGGAGTTTCAGAGAAGCAGGTAACCACTCGTCCCAAACCTGCATGATCGGTGGAGTTTCAGAAAAGCAGGTAACCACTCGTCCCAAACTGGCATGATCGGTGGAGTTTCAGAGAAGCAGGTAACCACTCGTCCTAAACCTGCATGATCGGTGGAGTTTCAGAGAAGCAGGTAACCACTCGTCCCAAACCTGCATGATCGGTGGAGTTTCAGAAAAGCAGGTAACCACTCGTCCCAAACTGGCATGATCGGTGGAGTTTCAGAGAAGCAGGTAACCACTTGTCCCAAACCTGCATGATCGGTGGATTTTCAGAGAAGCAGGTAACCACTCGTCCTAAACCTGCATGATCGGTGGAGTTTCAGATAAGCAGGTAACCACTCGTCCCAAACCTGCATGATCGGTGGAGTTTCAGAGAAGCAGGTAACCACTCGTCCCAAACTGGCATGATCGGTGGAGTTTCAGAGAAGCAGGTAACCACTTGTCCCAAACCTGCATGATCGGTGGATTTTCAGAGAAGCAGGTAACCACTCGTCCTAAACCTGCATGATCGGTGGAGTTTCAGATAAGCAGGTAACCACTCGTCCCAAACCTGCATGATCGGTGGATTTTCAGAGAAGCAGGTAACCACTCGTCCTAAACCTGCATGATCGGTGGAGTTTCAGAGAAGCAGGTAACCACTCGTCCCAAACCTGCATGATCGGTGGAGTTTCAGAGAAGCAGGTAACCACTCGTCCTAAACCTGCATGATCGGTGGATTTTCAGAGAAGTAGGTAACCACTCGTCCTAAACCTGCATGATCGGTGGATTTTCAGAGAAGTAGGTAACCACTCGTCCTAAACCTGCATGATCGGTGGAGTTTCAGAGAAGCAGGTAACCACTCGTCCCAAACCTGCATGATCGGTGGAGTTTCAGAGAAGCAGGTAACCACTCGTCCTAAACCTGCATGATCGGTGGATTTTCAGAGAAGTAGGTAACCACTCGTCCTAAACCTGCATGATCGGTGTATTTTCAGAGAAGCAGGTAACCACTCGTCCTAAACCTGCATGATCGGTGGATTTTCAGAGAAGCAGGTAACCACTCGTCCCAAACAGGCATGATCAGTGGAGCTTCAGAGAAGCAGGTAACCACTCGTCCTAAACCTGCATGATCGGTGGATTTTCAGAGAAGTAGGTAACCACTCGTCCTAAACCTGCATGATCGGTGGATTTTCAGAGAAGTAGGTAACCACTCGTCCTAAACCTGCATGATCGGTGGATTTTCAGAGAAGTAGGTAACCACTCGTCCTAAACCTGCATGATCGGTGGATTTTCAGAGAAGTAGGTAACCACTCGTCCTAAACCTGCATGATCGGTGGAGTTTCAGAGAAGCAGGTAACCACTCGTCCCAAACCTGCATGATCGGTGGAGTTTCAGAGAAGCAGGTAACCACTCGTCCCAAACCTGCATGATCGGTGGATTTTCAGAGAAGTAGGTAACCACTCGTCCTAAACCTGCATGATCAGTAGAGTTTCAAAGAAGCAGGTAACCACTCGTCCCAAACCTGCATGATCGGTAGAGGTTCAGAGAAGCAGGTCACCACTTGTCCCAAACAGGCATGATCAGTGGAGTTTCAGAGAAGCAGGTCACCACTTGTCCCAAATTGGCATGATCAGTGGAGGTTCAGAGAAGCAGGTAACCACTCGTCCTAAACAGTCATGATCGGTGGAGTTTCAGAGAAGCAGGTAACCACTCGTCCCAAACCTGCATGATCGGTGGAGTTTCAGAGAAGCAGGTAACCACTCGTCCTAAACCTGCATGATTGGTGGAGTTTCAGAGTAGCAGGTAACCACTTGTCCCAAATTGGCATGATCAGTAGAGTTTCAAAGAAGCAGGTCACCACTCGCCCCAAACAGGCATGATCAGTGGAGTTTCAGAGAAGCAGGTCACCACTTGTCCCAAATTGGCATGATCAGTAGAGTTTCAAAGAAGCAGGTAACCACTCGTCCCAAACCTGCATGATCGGTGGAGTTTCAGAGAAGCAGGTAACCACTCGTCCCAAACTGGCATGATCGGTGGAGTTTCAGAGAAGCAGGTAACCACTCGTCCCAAACCTGCATGATCGGTGGATTTTCAGAGAAGCAGGTAACCACTTGTCCTAAACCTGCATGATTGGTGGAGTTTCAGAGAAGCAGGTAACCACTCGTCCAAAACAGGCATGATCAGTAGAGTTTCAAAGAAGCAGGTAATCACTCGTCCCAAACTCGCATGATCGGTGGAGTTTCATAGAAGCAGGTTACTACTCGTCCCAAACCTGCATGATCGGTGGATTTTCAGAGAAGCAGGTAACCACTCGTCCTAAACCTGCATGATTGGTGGAGTTTCAGAGAAGCAGGTAACCACTCGTCCTAAACAGGCATGATCAGTGGAGTTTCAGAGAAGCAGGTAACCACTCGTCCTAAACCTGCATGATTGGTGGAGTTTCAGAGTAGCAGGTAACCACTCGTCCTAAACAGGCATGATCGGTGGAGTTTCAGAGAAGCAGGTAACCACTCGTCCCAAACCTGCATGATCGGTGGAGTTTCAGATAAGCAGGTAACCACTCGTCCCAAACTGGCATGATCGGTGGAGTTTCAGAGAAGCAGGTAACCACTCGTCCTAAACCTACATGATCGGTGGAGTTTCAGATAAGCAGGTAACCACTCGTCCCAAACTGGCATGATCGGTGGAGTTTCAGAGAAGCAGGTAACCACTCGTCCTAAACAGGCATGATCGGTGGAGTTTCAGAGAAGCAGGTAACCACTCGTCCTAAACCTGCATGATTGGTGGAGTTTCAGAGAAGCAGGTAACCACTCGTCCTAAACAGGCATGGTCAGTGGAGTTTCAGAGAAGCAGGTAACCACTCATCCTAAACTGGCATGATCGGTGGAGTTTCAGAGAAGCAGGTAACCACTCGTCCCAAACCTGCATGATCGGTGGAGTTTCAGATAAGCAGGTAACCACTCGTCCCAAACTGGCATGATCGGTGGAGTTTAAGAGAAGCAGGTAACCACTCGTCCTAAACCTGCATGATCGGTGGAGTTTCAGATAAGCAGGTAACCACTCGTCCCAAACCTGCATGATCGGTGGAGTTTCAGATAAGCAGGTAACCACTCGTCCCAAACTGGCATGATCGGTGGAGTTTCAGAGAAGCAGGTAACCACTCGTCCCAAACCTGCATGATCGGTGGATTTTCAGAGAAGCAGGTAACCACTCGTCCTAAACCTGCATGATTGGTGGAGTTTCACAGAAGCAGATAACCACTCGTCCTAAACCTGCATGATCGGTGGAGTTTCAGATAAGCAGGTAACCACTCGTCCCAAACTGGCATGATCGGTGGATTTTCAGAGAAGCAGGTAACCACTCGTCCTAAACCTGCATGATCGGTGGATTTTCAGAGAAGCAGGTAACCACTCGTCCTAAACCTGCATGATCGGTGGAGTTTCAGATAAGCAGGTAACCACTCGTCCCAAACCTGCATGATCGGTGGATTTTCAGAGAAGCAGGTAACCACTCGTCCTAAACCTGCATGATCGGTGGAGTTTCAGAGAAGCAGGTAACCACTCGTCCCAAACCTGCATGATCGGTGGAGTTTCAGAGAAGCAGGTAACCACTCGTCCTAAACCTGCATGATCGGTGGATTTTCAGAGAAGTAGGTAACCACTCGTCCTAAACCTGCATGATCGGTGGAGTTTCAGAGAAGCAGGTAACCACTCGTCCTAAACCTGCATGATCGGTGGATTTTCAGAGAAGTAGGTAACCACTCGTCCTAAACCTGCATGATCGGTGTATTTTCAGAGAAGCAGGTAACCACTCGTCCTAAACCTGCATGATCGGTGGATTTTCAGAGAAGCAGGTAACCACTCGTCCCAAACAGGCATGATCAGTGGAGCTTCAGAGAAGCAGGTAACCACTCGTCCTAAACCTGCATGATCGGTGGATTTTCAGAGAAGTAGGTAACCACTCGTCCTAAACCTGCATGATCGGTGTATTTTCAGAGAAGCAGGTAACCACTTGTCCTAAACCTGCATGATCGGTGGATTTTCAGAGAAGTAGGTAACCACTCATCCTAAACCTGCATGATCGGTGGATTTTCAGAGAAGCAGGTAACCACTCGTCCTAAACCTGCATGATCGGTGGAGTTTCAGAGAAGCAGGTAACCACTCGTCCCAAACCTGCATGATCGGTGGAGTTTCAGAGAAGCAGGTAACCACTCGTCCTAAACCTGCATGATCGGTGGATTTTCAGAGAAGTAGGTAACCACTCGTCCTAAACAGGCATGATCAGTGGAGGTTCAGAGAAGCAGGTAACCACTCGTCACAAACTGGCATGATCAGTGGAGGTTCAGAGAAGCAGGTAATCACTCGTCACAAACTGGCATGATCAGTGGAGGTTCAGAGAAGCAGGTAATCACTCGTCACAAACTGGCATGATCAGTGGCGTTTCAGAGAAGTAGGTAATCACTCGTCACAAACTGGCATGATCAGTGGAGGTTCAGAGAAGCAGGTAACCACTCGTCCCAAACAGGCATGATCAGTAGAGTTTCAAAGAAGCAGGTAACCACTCGTCCCAAACCTGCATGATCGGTGGAGTTTCAGAGAAGCAGGTAACCACTCGTCCCAAACTCGCATGATCGGTGGAGTTTCATAGAAGCAGGTAACCACTCGTCCTAAACCTGCATGATTGGTGGAGTTTCAGAGAAGCAGGTAACCACTCGTCCTAAACCTGCATGATCAATGGAGTTTCAGAGAAGCAGGTAACCACTCGTCCCAAACCTGCATGATCGGTGGATTTTCAGAGAAGCAGGTAACCACTCGTCCTAAACCTGCATGATTGGTGGAGTTTCAGAGAAGCAGGTAACCACTCGTCCCAAACCGGCATGATCGGTGGAGTTTCAGAGAAACAGGTAACCACTCGTCCCAAACCTGCATGATCGGTGGATTTTCAGAGAAGCAGGTAACCACTCGTCCTAAACCTGCATGATAGGTGGAGTTTCAGAGAAGCAGGTAACCACTCGTCCTAAACCTGCATGATCAATGGAGTTTCAGAGAAGTAGGTAACCACTCGTCCCAAACCTGCATGATCGGTGGATTTTCAGAGAAGCAGGTAACCACTCGTCCTAAACCTGCATGATTGGTGGAGTTTCAGAGAAGCAGGTAACCACTCGTCCTAAACCTGCATGATCAATGGAGTTTCAGAGAAGTAGGTAACCGCTCGTCCTAAACCTGCATGATCGGTGGAGTTTCAGAGAAGCAGGTAACCACTCGTCCCAAACCTGCATGATCCGTGGATTTTCAGAGAAGCAGGTAACCACTCGTCCTAAACCTGCATGATTGGTGGAGTTTCAGAGAAGCAGGTAACCACTCGTCCCAAACCTGCATGATCAATGGAGTTTCAGAGAAGCAGGTAACCACTCGTCCCAAACCTGCATGATCAATGGAGTTTCAGAGAAGCAGGTAACCACTCGTCCTAAACCTGCATGATCGGTGGAGTTTCAGAGAAGCAGGTAACCACTCGTCCTAAACCTGCATGATTGGTGGAGTTTCAGAGAAGCAGGTAACCACTCGTCCTAAACCTGCATGATTGGTGGAGTTTCAGAGAAGCAGGTAACCACTCGTCCCAAACCTGCATGATCAATGGAGTTTCAGAGAAGTAGGAAACCACTCGTCCCAAACCTGCATGATTGAAATGATAACATCTTGATGCATCTCTGGAATGTCCCATTGAATCGATTTTGGAAAATGATTCAAAAGAGCATCTTGTGGTTATAGTGATGAAAAAAAAACAAAAAAAAAATCTCATTGAAAGTTGATTCCAATTTGTTACGCTGCACAAAATAAACTTAAAAAAAAATTGTTTTATATTGATATGATCACCATGGATACATTGCTTGTGTGATGGCATATTGTGCAGAATGAGACACCATTGAAGTACAGCACAGTGTTTTACGATTTTATCACAACCACAGCACAAGGCATTGATGATGATGATGATGATGATGATGATGTGTAAGATATGTGATTACACTGAACAACAAAATTTTTTTACTGGAGATGTGTAAAGTGATTTAGACTAATTTGGGTACGCTGATTTCAAAAATCATAACCGTTTTGCTGTATCACGTCAGGATTTTCAGTAACAGAAATATTCCCATTGCCTAGAAGTCAGGATTTCAATGAAATTTACAAAAATTCATTTATTCATTTATTTCATCATGAATGCTTCAAAATTATAGAAATTACAGAAAAACTCCACTAGAATGTAATTAAAAATGCTTTAGGCATTTGGCTTTGCGTTTGTGCTGCTCTGTGTCAGTTTCACGATGCAGGAACCAGCAGAAATCGCCCATCATGTTCGGGTTGTGCCGCCCTTGGTAACGCGTCTCCATGAGTGAAATCTCTTGGTGGAATCGCTCGCCGTGCTCGTCCGAGACTGCTCCCAAGTTGTCAGGGAAGAAGTTCAGGTGCTGGTGTAGGAAATGGATTTTCAGGGACATCCTGGAGCCAAGTTTCCTGAAGGACTCCAGCAGCTGCTGCACTATTTCTTCATAGTTGTCCACGCGCTCGTTCCCCAAGAAGTTGTCCGTCACAGCTTTGAAGCTCCTCCACGCTGCCAGCTCTTTGGGGTTTAGAGTTGTCGGAAAAGTTTCGTCCTTCATAATCTGTCGGATTTGTGGTCCAACAAAGACACCAGCCTTGATCTTGGCCTCCGACAAGGTGTTGCCAAACTTTTCCTTGAGGTATAAAAACCCACGCCCATTCAGATCCATTGCCCGTACAAAACTTTTCATCAAGCCGAGCTTTATGTGGAGTGGTGGAAGGAAAACCTTGGCTGGGTCGACAAGGGCGACATGCTTCACGTTGTGTCGACCAGGTACATGCTCTTTTCGCTCTTCCCAATCTTTCTTCGTCCAGTGATTCTTGTCGTCTCTGCTATCCCAGAGACAAAGGAAGCACATGTATTTCGTGTAGCCTGACTGCAGCCCTAACAACAGCGCCACCACTTGCAAGTCTCCGCAGATGTGCCAGTTGAAGTCATTGTACTTGATGGAATCAAGCAGCTGCCGCATAGTCTCATAGGTCTCTGTCATACCGAACGCGTGAGCCAGTGGGACTGATGGTTTCTCGTTGCCATTGTGGAGCAAAACAGCCTTCAAGCTGTTCTTCCCCGAGTCGATGAAGAGGCGCCAGTCTGCAGGATCGTGATCACACCCAAGTTCTTTCAACAGACCGTTGATGTCACTGCAGAATGTCATCGTGTCTTCCATCTCAAAGAACTCAGCCATGTCTCTGTGACGTGCCCTGAACAAGGATATCTTGGTGTCGGTTCAAGTAGATTCCACTGCTGCAGCCTTGATCCAAGCAGCTCTGCCTTCGCCTTTGACAGCGAGAGATCTCTTACAAGATCATTTAAGTCTCCCTGGTTCAGAAGGTGTGATTCTTGAGTGTCGGGTTCAAAAGGTTCATCATCACCATCCTCTTCACCACTGCTTACAGCTATGTTCTGATCAGCTGGAGGTGTTGGAACGGGGTTCTCGTCATCATGAGGCACAGGTTTACGAGCAGAGACGCAGTCAGCGTACTTGATGTGACCTTTATTCTTCTTGTTGAAGCCGGCGATGCTTGTGCAGCAGAAATAACAATCATCATGATGATTCTGCGGCTCACGCCATATCATGGGCACCGCAAATGGCATGCTCGCGCGCTTGCCCACCAACCACTGAGTCAAGGTTGTGTGACAGCTTGTGCAGCAGATGTGTGGTGCCCAGCTCTGTTCTTGGTCCCCCACCTTACACCCGAAGTAGTGAAAGTAGGCGACCTTCATTTTCACTGCTGTAGATATACTTCACTGTTGATCTTTTTTGGTATACCGACCACAGACATAACAGAAGTTGTCAGGATGATTGGTACAAGAACGCCTACTCATCTTTATCTGAAAGAAAGAAATATAACACAAGTTAACAACAATTGTACGAAATAGACATGTTAAAGACATATGTAAATTTCATTGAAATCCTGACTTCTAGGCAATGGGAATATTTCTGTTCCTGAAAATCCTGACGTGATACAGCAAAACGGTTATGATTTTTGAAATCAGCGTACCCAAATTAGTCTTAATCACTTTACACATCTCCAGTAAAAAAAATTTTTTGAAATTTGTTGTTCAGTGTTATCAGTACGATGTGTTCTATAATGGGTACAGTACATTTAGGATGGTGGGCACGGGATGTTTCATTCCGAGTGCAGTCCGTTTGGAAATTCAGAGTACAGTACTTGGTGCATGAATCCTTCCCGATGCCTCGAAGCCATGTTGCCAACACCACCCTTGGAGCTAACTTTGCTCCTCCCGCTGCATGTGAGCCAGCTGGCTGTGTGCAAATTACGAGGCTGCTATTTCAGTCACAGCAGGGGAGTTGAGCTTCCAGGGAAATGTATCAACAGAGTCGAGAGAAGCATTCGCTGAGAGCAGAACCCTCACTGCACGCAGGGTTACATGGAAGCAAGAACAGATTCAAAAATTAACGAGAGATGGATGGAGAGGGGGGAATGAGAGACAGAGACATATATATGTATATATATATATATATATATATATATATATATATATATATATATATATATATATATATATATATATATATTGCATGTCAATGGAGAAGATTGTGAAAGTTGTTCACAGTATCTTCGAACAATCCACAATGATTAGATGTGCTTTCAGTTGATATCGTTATCAAGCGAAAACCGCCTCGTGTTTGTGGGATGTAATGATCTCTCATGTAGATTAGTTCTTTATTTTCTTGGATTGCTATCGAGCCTGGCAATGAAACGAATAATTGGATTAGGGCTTGGTTGGTGGGGAAGCTCAGCATTTCAAAATCACCGGGCAGATGGTTCTATGTTTTCCAGAAGATTTCATTGAGGACGTTTTGTTCATCGATCCGAGCACGTGACGTACATAGATGTGATGAATCGTGGATGTGCACAAGGCTGTATATCCCAACAATCCATCATCGACATCGATTTGGCAGGAAACACGAGTGACAAAACACATCACATCATTAATTGTACAGTTTAAAGTTTTTGTTTTATTTCTTCTTTCACCGGATGACGGGATTGGGGCAAACCCTTCGGGACCCCCAATCTTTGATGATAGGAGGGAAACCACGGGGTAACATCCCTGGGTCAGATTGCGGGAGAGTGTGTCGGAGTGGTGCTGAGGTTTCGTCCACCAGACGGCGGTCTCCTTGGGTTAACCTGAGGCGGTCCCTTCGGGTGGATGCCTGGAATGTCCTACCCCTAAGAGAGGATGATCACCTGTCTCTGTTATCATCTGAGCTCAAGCGTTTAGGCATTGGTATTGCAGCACTCTGAGGTTCGGAGACCGGATTGCGGCGAGTTCATGGTGGGTTGTTACACCTAGTCTTGGTCTGGTCGCTCTGATGGTTACCATGCCCATGGAATTGCTGTAGCTGTGTCCAATAAGGTGACTCCAATGATAATTGAGGGAACACCAATCAACAAGCATATGCTGAGACGAAGAATTCGTCACTCCTTGGGTGTCATTTCCCTGGTCTCTGTATATGCTCCGACTGAGGCGAGTGATCTCACCGTGAAGGACGCATTCTATGCCACGCTCGAGTCTGTGGTTAATCAGTGCCCCAAGAAAGATACTATTCTAGTCTTGGGGGATTTCAATGCATCGACTGGAACTGATAGGGATGGTTGTGAGACGTGTGTTGGTCCCCATGCGCCAGGCACTATGAACCAGAATAGCACTAAGTTCCTTGACTTTGCAAGAAGTCATGGACTTAGGGTGGCTGGTTCATGGTTTCAGCGCACACAGGTTCATCACTGGACTTGGTATTCCAATGTCAACAGTGAGGCAAATGAGATTGACCATGTCCTCGTTGATAGTCGCTGGAGGATGATCCAGAACTGCAGGGTCTACCAGAGTGCTCAGTTCATGAACACTGACCACCGGCTTGTTGTAGCAAGTCTTAAGTTGCACCTTAAATCCAGGAGAACGGTACCATCCCAGCCTAGGCTGGATGTTGGCAAGCTCAAGGATGAGAGGGTAGCTGAGGAGTTTGCGAACAAGCTGAGTGGAGATTTAGGGGATCTGGGTGCTTTGGGAGATCCTGAAGAGTTGTGGAGTGCCTTCAAGACCACCGTCCTTGATGTTGCCGGTGGATGTCTTGGAACTCACCATATGGTGAAGAAGAATTTTGTCTCTCAAGGGACGCTGGATACCATTGACCAGAGTCGCAGGGCCAGGCAGAATGGCAGAGCTAAGCTGTTCAGGGAGTTGAGGCGTAAAACTTTGCGTGTGCTCAGAGTGGACAAGGAGGCCTATATGCGAGGAATCTGTGAGGGGGTAGAGCATCACCTGTGGTCAAGTGATTCTCATCCTGCTTACAGGGGAATTCGCGCATTGCGTTCATCCAAGCCCATCCCTTGGAGTACTACAGTTCGAGCAGATGGTGGTAGGCTCTTGAGAGTGGAGTCCGAAGTGAAGGCCCACTGGGCCGGTTGCTTTTCGTCGTTGTACCAGGCTGATCCACCAGCTGTCGAGTTGGACGTCAGGGGTGTTACAATAACTGTTGCTGACCCTTCAATCCACTGTGGTCCATCTTCGTTTGTGGAAACACAGGCTGCGTAGAACCGGTTGAAATTGGATAAAGCTCCAGGGATCTGTGGCATCCATGCTGAACTTCACTAGGCTGGTGGAAATGCTGCACTCGTGTCATTGCATGCAGTTCTGTGCTCTGCCTGGAACACAGGCATCATCCCAACTGATTGGAAGAGGGGCCTTGTTGTCCCTCTCTGGAAAGGGAAGAGTGATCGCCAAGACTGCAACAACTACCGAGGGGTGACGCTGCTCTCAGTGCTGGGCAAGGTCTTTGCTCGGATAATTCTTCATAGGGTTCACCACCATCTGCTTGAGCACCAGCGTCCAGAGCAGTCAGGCTTTACACCAATGAGGTCAATGATTGGCCGTATCCTTGCTCTTCGTGTCCTCACCGAACGCAGGCGAGAGTTTCGGCAGGGGCTGCTTGCAGTCTATATTGATCTCGGAAAAGCGTTTGATTCAGTGAATTGGGATGCCCTCTGGAGGATTCTTGGTCTTCTTAGGGTGCCACCAAAACTGATCAATCTGATGTCTGAACTCTACTCTGGTACTGAGAATGCTGTGAGATGTGGTGGTACCATCTCTGACTTATTTCCAGTTGTTACTGGAGTTTGTCAGGGGTGTGTGTGTGTACTGTACGGTGTAATCGTGTGTACTTGCCCCCACACTTTTCAGCACTGGACTGGATTCGGGGGAGGATTTCAGAAAGATCAAGCTACGGTGCATCGTTTGGGAATGTCAAGATCTCTGACCTTGATTTCGCAGATGATTCAGTCATCTTTGCAGACACTTTGGATATCCTTTTGGGGGCCCTTGAGGTGCTGAATGAGGAGTTGGAGCCGCTTGGATTACGGGTTTCTTGGGTCAAAACTAAGATCCAGGCTTTCAATGACATCTTGGATGCTGCTGTCCTGTCTGTGCCTGTTTGTGGTGAGGATGTTGAGGTCGTGGAGAGATTCAGTTACCTTGGCAGTGATATTCATGTCTCTGCTGGCTGTGAGTCAGAGGTCAATAGACGTCTGGGTCGGGCCTGGGGAGTCATGGATTCACTGGAGCATGGGGTGTGGTGCTCCCGGTACCTGTGCAGGAGGATGAAAGTTCGAGTGTTCAGGTCCTTGGTGCTTCCAGTCTTGCTCTCTGGATGTGAGACTTCGACTCTGACCAGGAATCTGAGATGGAGAGTTCATTCCTTTGGTACAGGTCTCTTTGGAGAATCCTTGGCTATCACTGGTCAGATTTTGTGTCCAACGAGCGGTTGCTGAGAGAGACTTGGATGAGATTTGTTACCTGCATAGTCCGTGACCGTCAGTTGCGGCTGTATGGACGTGTGGCTCGTTTTCCTGACGCTGATCCTGCCCACCAGATTCTCTCAGCGAGGGAGTCTCGTGAGTGGAGGAGATCAATGGGCCGACCACGTGCCTCGTGGTTGCAGCAGGTTGACCATCATCTCAAGGAGATGGGGATGGGCCAGGCATCTGCCGAGGGGATGGCCAGACGGAGGCCCCTGGAGTACCAGCGGAAAGTGGACGCATCGATGCGCTGCTCCGGCGAATGCTCCGATGCCTGATCTCACCTTTATTTCTTCTGCGCACGTTTCATGATACTGCGCACTTCGTTAAATGTACTGGTGTATAAAAAAGTGTTGGGTCTACCAAATATTCGCTTATTGTCGACGATTTTGAAAGCCATGTGTTATACCTATAGGTGAGGAGGTATAAATTGAGAAAAGTACAATTATTAAAACCCAGAGAATGAAAAAGTACAAGGTTAGAAGGGAGGTTAGTCTGTGAAAAAGAGGATGTGAGGTGGGGGGAGGAAGGGCCTCGGCGGTGTCATGGTTGGAGCATTCGCTCCAAGTGTGGAGGGCGATGGCTCGAACCCTGGCCGAGCCATACCATACCATAGATGATAAACATGGTAAGTGGTCCTTCATAAGGAGGAGGAGGAGGAGGAGGAGGAGATTTGGCACAAGTGGAGGTCTTTCGGCCCACTCACACCCCACTAATTCATGAACACAAGAAAAATGCAATATAGGTTTTTTTGTTTTTTTTTTGGTGTTAATTTATTTTATTTTTTTGGAAGTCTTTTTTGTATTTTTTGTATTTCCAGGAGAGGAGGTATGGGCGATGACTGGCTTAGATAAAAAAAACACACATCAACCACACAACACCCCTTGAAGAGACCCCCACCAACAACACTCCGTTCACATGCGCACACTCACCCATCACTGCTCAAACTACCGAAAAGTCCTGCCAACATCCCCATACCCCTCAATCTCCATAACTTCCAGGTACCTATCTATTTCCAATTTAAACTTATATCCTGTTTCTGCTGCCACTACCTTTCCAGGGAGACCACTCCCTGCATTAACTACTCGATGAGTGAAAGACCCCTGTCTTACTACCATCTTAACTCTCTTATTCACTCTCAAGCTATGGCCCCTGATCCTATCACTGTCTACTCAGCTGAATAATTAATCTGCACTTATTTTATCTCTACCTTTCATTATCTTAAACATCTCCATCATATCACCTCCTTTCTCGTGTATAAAGCCCTGTCTCCTTCAGCCGCTCCTCATAGCTGAGTCTAGCTCGGCCCGGAATCAATCTAGTAACCCTGTGCTGAACCCTCTCCGTGGCATGTATGTCTTTCCGGAGCTGTGGTGACAAGAATTGCACACAATATTCTCGATGTGGCCCTCACTAAATTCCTGTACACTGTTAACACCTCTTTTGATTTATAAATGATCCCCCTCCGAATACAACCTAAAACCCTATTTGCTTCACCAATATCTGCCTGGCACTGTGCTACCTGCTTACCTCCCGTATCTATTACCACTCCCAGATCCTTCTCTGTGACACGCTCCAAAATTACCTCTTACACCCTGTAATCTCTATTTTTATTGTTCTTTCCCATCCCCAACACCTTACACTTGCTCAGGTTAAATTCCATCTGCCAATCTTTTAGCCAATCTATGCAAGTATCAATACTTTCCTGTATCTGTTCACCATCCCCTCTGCTATCCACCTCACCTCCAAGCTTTGTGTCATCTGCAAATTTGGAAAGCTTACTCTTTACCCCATTGTCCAAATCGTTGATGTAAATATTGAATAGTAATGGTCCGAGTACTGATCCCTGAGGTACCCCACTACTTACATCCTCCCAGCAAGACATCCTCCCACTCACAGCTACTCTTTGCTTCCTACCACTAAGCCAGTTTACAATCCAATAATCTACCTGACCAGACACTCCACAAACCCTCACTTTGGCTAACAAACTCCAATGTGGTACCTTATCAAATGCCTTCTTCAAGTCTAGATATACGATGTCCACTTAATTTTTCTCATCCACCCAATCAGATACTGCTTCACAGAACTCTAAAAGATTTGTTAAACAGGAACTACCTTTTGTAAACTCGTGCTGACTACCTTGAATTAGTTTGTATTTATTTAAATGGTTCATCATCTGTTCTTTAATTAATGTCTCCAACACCTTCTCCACAACTGAAGTTAAACTAACATGTCTATAGTTTCCCAATTCTTCTCTGTATCCTTTCTTAAATAGTGATGTTACACTTGCTACTCTCCAATCCTCCGGTGTCTGTCCTGACTCCAGTGAACTATTGAAAATATCCATTAACATCTCACTTACCTGCTCAGCACCTCCATCGATACTCTCGGTTGCATATTATCTGGACCCCGGAGCCTTTTCTACTCTTAGATTACCGAGCTGTTCCTTTACTTCCTCCACTCCAACCTGGATCTTCTGTAAAAGCCCTTCCTCACCTCCTTGATAAATACTCTCAGCTGTTGACAATTCTCCTGACTGTTCTTGTGTAAAAGTTGAAGAGAAATACCTGTTTAATAAGCCTGCCATCTCACTTTCATCACTAACCACTCTCCCGGTGCTACTCCTCAATGGGCCCACACTGGTCCTAACCTATTCTATTCCCCTGATATACTTAAAGAAAGCCTTGTTATTATGTTTAATATTGTAGCCCGGTGTTGGCTTCGTGGTTAGGGTGGCGGCTTGGGATCCTGGGATCCTGAGTTCAAATCCCACTCAGCTGTTAAATTAATACCAGTTGGGGTTGACTCTGCCTGTCATCCTTCAGAGATCGTCAAAATGAGTGCCAGCTTGCCGGTATCCTGTGTCGGAGTGGTGACCCGTCCAGGATTGTACCCAATAGCCCAGGACACTGCTTAGGCAGCACCAACGCTCTGCACAGAGTATGGTCCCGATGGATGGATGAACACTTGTACAAAAAAAACAATTTCAAAACGTGTAAGACTCGTGTCATGTTTACACAGCAGGTGGAAAAATATTTAAATGGCAGAGAGCACTAACCTCACCCTGATGATGTGTTCGCACTTCACGCTGAATGATTGACATCACAGGGACGAACCGCACTTCCCTGAATTATTGATGTCGGGGAGGGATGAACCGTTTTGGCATTAATGTGTATTCAAGACGTCCCTTGTCAATAAGGAGCCTGAAATGTCGAAAACAACTCATTATTTTATTTTCATGAGAATAAAATGGTTAAAGTTATTCTCCATGAAAGTTCACAAAGTGCTTGAAGTTTTGGATTTTGCTCTTCTTTGGAGAAAAAGGAACCATCAGGAGTAAAGGGTGAGGCACGAGACGTCAACGCTTTGTGATCCTTTCCGGTGAACAACTCAAACCATTTTTAATCTCAATTTTTCATTCCCTTGCGTCGCAAACGCACACCACGACTTCTTTCCTGGAATCAGAAACTGTCATTATTTTATTGCTCAAGTCTCCTGTAAAACACCTTAATAGTTCCATTTTGCTGCTTACCTCCATTTTCATTTTTTTCCCCCACTCATGATGTCATAGCTAAAGGCCCAGTCACACCTTGACGTTTTAGCCAGGAATGGCAACGTATAAAAATGCATGTAAAACGTTGGCGTACGCTGAAGTTTTGAGGTTTTTTTTTAAAGTTTTGGTCGTATTAATAACGTGTTGGTCGTATGCATAATGTATTAGTAACGGGCACAGAACGTTTCGTTGTGTTAAAGATAACTTATACCAACGAATGCTTAGCCTGTTGTCGGCGTTCACAACCTATGCCCAACGATAGTTTAACTTAGTCATAGTGCGCTGCACGTATCGCTGACGAACTCGTGGCGTTTTCTGTTAAGAATCTGCCGCACGCCGATTTAAATCATAACCGCCTGACAATTGGAAGGGTCAACATCGCAGTCACACCTTGACGATTTAGCCAGCGTATGACGACCTATGAAAAATATGTCTAAAACGCTGGGACACGTCGAATACGGTATGGGTAAGTTGTGTATACGTTAGGAGCAAGATGAAAAACAATGAAGTACGCTGGCATATTACGTGGTACGTCAAGTACGTCGTGAAATTTCAAGCATGCTGAAAATTTTACGACGTACTCGACGTATGGCTCACAAGTTCCTCATACGCTGGTATAAGTTCTCGGCACGCTCTGCAATCGTTTACACACGTCGGCCACACGTTACTTGTAAGTTACTCATAAGTCGAAACACGTCGAGGTAATGTTTAGCATACCCGAAACTTAATTTTTAACCTACGAGTAACGTGCTTTGAACCTATGAGTAGCGTGCTTTGAACCTATGTGTAGTGTGCTTTGAACCTATGTGTAACATCTCAAACGCACATTGGCGTATGTAGACGAATTTGATTGACGTCTTCCGGACGACCACAGAACTTACTGAACGTGTTTCTAACTTACAGCTACCGTATAATGGCGTATTGGCAGCGTTTAGGGGACTTGGTATATACAAATGGGCTTCACAAGAGGAACCCGTCAGTGTTCCAGTGTTCCATGTTGAGTAGATGTCAATGTCACTAGCAGTAGCAGTAGCAGCAGTAGTAGTAGTAGTAGTAGTAGTAGTAGTTTGAGAGAATTTAGTGATGTCGATGTTAGTAGTAGTAGCAGTAGTAGTTCGAGATAATTTAGTGATGTCGATGTTAGTAGTAGTAGTATTAGTGGTAGTAGTAGCAGTAGTAGTTCGAGAGAATTTAGTGATGTCGATGTTAGTAGTAGTAGTAATAGTAGTAGTAGTAGTTCGAGAGAATTTAGTGATGTCGATGTTATTAGTAGTAGTAGTAGTAGTTCGAGAGAATTTAGTGATGTCGATGTTGGTAGTAGTGGTAGTAGTAGTAGTAGTAGTAGTAGTAGTAGTAGTAGTAGTAGGAGTAGTACTTTCAAGTAACGTGTTGCAAAGTGTGAACAACGTTCGTGTAGCGTGCTTACAAAACGTTACTCATAGGTTAGAAATAAGTTTTGGGTACGCTAAACATGACCTCGACGGGTTTCGACTTATGAGTAACTTACAAGTAACATGTTTCAACGTAGGTCAACGATCGCATAACGTGCCTACAACTTATGGCCAGCAGAGCGGAACGTGTGAGTGATACGCCGGCATACGTCGTAAAATTTCAAGCATGAAAAAATTTGAGGAAAACCCTAAAGTTCAACATTTAAAGCCAGCGTACTACCACTTATGGCAGTGTTTTTCAGCGTGGTCTTAACATATTCAAAACGTACCCATAACGTATTCGACGTGTACCAGCGTTTTACACAAATTTTCCAAAAATCGGCATAAGCTGGCTGAAACGTCAAGGTGTGACTGGGCCTTAAGAAACAAAATCTTTCACAGGTGAATCTTTTTGAACCAGCACACAGACTAACCTCAGAGAAGTTTGGAACTGTTATCGTAATCGTTTTTAGATTCTAAGAAATATTCTTTTAAAATGAGATATTTCATTAAGATTGAATCTTTTCATTCATTTGCTTCGACATTGAAACATTCCATGAATCACGAGGAAAGCCGATTGTAAATGGGCATTGTAGTTGTTGAATTGGTTTGTTATTCCTAAAAGCTGGAATTTTTTTTACCATTTATGTATATTGGACACTCGTGTGGATCGGCTCGCTACGCTCGTCTCTCCACACATCGTTGCAGAGATTGACCTACAGATTTTCTGTGTTGTCATGATTTACACAAATCATAATACAAACATTTCTTTTATACAAATATATTTGTAATATTGGTGATATTATATTTATTTGAAACTTATTTGTGATATAAAAAGGTCCAAGTGGTCTAAATGGTCAAGGGTCTAAGCTGTCTGAAGTGTGTAAGGGGTCTAAATGGTGTTAAGGTCTAAGGGGTCTCAAGAGTCTTCAGGGTATTTTGGGTCATCTGGGTCTTTTTTAGTTTTTGGGGTCTTTTGGGGCTTCGGGGGACTTTTGGGTCTTTGGGATATTTTGGGTCATCTGGGTATTTTGTATCCTTGGGGACTTTTGGGTCGTCTGGGTCATTGGGGTTATTTGGGTGTTTTGGGTCCTTGGGGACTTTTGGGGCCTCGGGGATTTTTTGGGTATTCGGCGTCTTTAGGGGTCTTAAAGGGTCTTCAACGGTCAAACTGGTCTCAGCAGACCAAAGCGTCAAAAGGTACATTCCAATGGTACGTAATAGATGTACGTGTATGAAGTTGGGGTGCAAATGATGTTCAAACAGTACGTAATTAATAGATATATAGTGACACGGCTTCATTGTGAAAGGAACATTCCAATACTACGTAATTTAGAGACGTATGTGTAGTCTGCAACCAATGTTCGAACAGTACGTGATTAATCGGCATTTTGTCACACGGCTTCACCGCTTCACGGACGGACGGCTTCACGAACTGTTCTTTTTGTTTTCATATATGTAGATTTTCCTTTACACCCACCCACACAAACACACACAAACACACACCGGTGATGTCGGACTCAAGTCCGGACAAGAATCCATTTTGTGGTGGACTCGGACTGGGACTCGACTTTTCAGGACTCGGAATGCAAAGGACTCGGACTTGGCCCGATTCCGGCTCGAGTCCAGCAAAATAAGTCCCGCGGATGTCAGGTCAGAGGTCATGGGATCATACACGGCAAGCGGAGTGTTGTTCTGCAAGAGGTTACATGGCGACCATTGAAACAGAGAAACACAGTGATAATATGTATGTATGAATTTCTATTCAGTTGGTTTGATTTCTCAACTTTATTATCGTTACGTTCATAACAAAAGTGCTTCAGCTTCATCACCGATTTTCATTTCAACCTGGCATTCCACATTTCAAACCTCGCCTCCAAAGCCAGTCGCCAACTGGGAATCCTCCGTCGTGTAAAGTCCTTCCTCAGCCCACCTGAGCTCCTGACCACTTACAAAGCTTTTGTCCGCAGCCTGATGGAGTACTGCTCTCCCCTCTGGGCTGGTGCTCCTGCCTCTCACCTTTCTCCGCTTCACGCTGTGGAAACCAAGGCATTTCGGATTATCGGTATCTCCCGCCATGAGGCTGAGTATTTGGGTCTCTCACTCTTTCACCGCAGGCAGGTCAGTGGTCTTTCTGTCTTCTACCGTCTCCTCTCCAGACTTACCCCCCCCCCCG
>NC_140978.1:44213118-44228118 GCF_056783735.1 Eptatretus burgeri | reverse complement strand
ATTTTCCACCATTAATTTTATTTCAGTGTTCTGTTTTGATTACCTGAATCTAATTTCCAGGTGTATAAAATGCTAGAGGTGACAAATACAGACAACACCTGTCTTACACAGCACAATCCTGTTATTGTAGTCAAAAGCCCAAGCTGCCATGTTGATTGGCCTATTAAGATGATACAAACAAACGAGAATGCTAACGTGTGCGCCATTGCTGCTGAGAACGTTTCCGACATTGGGTGTTTCATGAGAAAGTTTCCATAGTTTATGACTCATCACACCGACACAATGGAAGGTGATCCGTACTGACCAAAATCATAAACCCTCTTGTACATTATAGAACATGAGCACGGCACTCGGTCAAGCGCGTACCTTCACCAGGCTGAACAGGTAAGTTTTGTATCCTACTGATCGGACGGATCTGGATCCAGACTTGAACCAGAATCTAATCGGCTTGTTCTTGTCAACGAACCAAGTAATCCACCAAGTTTTGTCATAACTCCTCCACAACTTTTTGATGTATCGTGCGATACAGTCTATTGTTTTTGGCTTCATCTCTCAATAGTGAAGTCACTTAGATTTTTTTTTATTTTTTGAATTGTAACTGGGTCCAGATTCGGATCTTCACCAAAATCAAACCACTTCCTCCTTGTCACACACCCAATATGTCCACCAATTGTTGTCCGAATCTGTGCACAACTTTTTGACATATTCTTCTTACAGACGGTGAAAACATCATCTAAGTCCACCTTCAGTTGCGGAAGTAATTATATTTCATTGTCATCAAGAAGCTGATGTTCATACTTAGTTAATGTCGGGTAGTGTAGGTCCATATTTTTGCAGTTTGATGGACGGATGTGGTTTAAAGCTGAATCTTTATGCAAAGGTTTGAAAACGTATCTCTTCTACACACATGCTGTTCGCGTTTGGCTCCGGGTTATGGTTGCTCTTGCCGCTCCGGCCACAAATGAGTTGAAACACGAAGGCTACGTTCGCATGTATACGGCTATGGATACGAATATAAAACATGTCACAAGTGCAGAAATAGGTTTTTCGTGCACAATCGAGCAAGATGGCACCAGCGATGTCAAGGTTGCAACGTTCTCCCCTGGACGATGACTTTCTCATTAGAATATTGAGTGTATATCAAGAAATCAAAAGGAAAGCACAGATGATGGGTACATACAACCCGTACTTTGAGAGGCACCATGACATTAACAATGCTGACACAGACATTGGGTATTTTTGAGCATCTTTGTGCTCAGGGACTCGGGTTGTAGAGGCACGGACTTCCCCCCACCGGTTCCATCACCTTGTTGATTCCTTCAGAACTGATCAAAAAAGAAGAATCGGCATGGATCTCGATGTTCCATGTGTTGAAGATTGTGACGTCGATGGCGGCATTTTGCCGTCCGGTGGCACTGAGGATACGGTTTAAATTGCTCGGCTGGCAAGTGACTTGTGGTCAAAATCCATATCAGACGGGAAGTCTGAACAATTTTTTAAAATGTAATGTTTTACTTCCATTCCACTCACAAGGATTCACACACAGATTGACATTACCTGCAGTGACCTGTAGCCGATATGCAAGGTACCGCTCTCACCTATTCGCCGTGTGGCGTCATGAGTTTTACCCAACCAAAGACCATGTCACCACCCTCGAGATTTAAGACGCAGTAGCCTCACGTCTGCCGTATTGCCGTGATATTTATCGGTATTTGAGTATTTTGAACGGTAGGATTCCATTTAGATTGTTTTCACTCGTATACAGATTGGTTGTCCACAAATTACCATCACAAATTCAAACTGTAATTAAAAAATGAATGAAACGGGATATAATGATGCTTTTTGATGCAAGTGAAAGAATATTTTTCAACCTTTTATTGGCAGGTTCTGTCAAGATCATAATTTAGTGTTCATCATCATTTGGTCTTTATATAAACCAGGCAACACTGCTTTTTCTTTTGGGGATGCCATTTGCAGTATATGTGATGTCACATGTTTAAAGACTTTTAAAATGTTGCATGCTGCTTCCTTGCTTTTATGGTCAGTATTTAAAAAGGACAGAGAATGGACAGAATGATATAGGACTGTGCAGGTTTGAGGGGCCTCCTTCTGCAGCAAAGTTCCTTCGAAGGGAACTCAAATTATTCGGGGACCAAGCCATTCATCCTGGCTGGTTCCCTATTGATTTATTTAATATCGGATTATTACCCGGCACACGCGAAGCAAAAAGTTGGGTTAAGCAATTGGTTCATGTCTGTCCATCCTTCTTATCAGTTTATGATAGTCAGTTTTAAGATCGAGGAATAACTTATTTAAATTGAAAGCGAAATTTTCAGCACTAATCGGAACGTGAATATGAAGACGAGTCTTTTAATTTTACCAAACATTGGCTCAGAATTCATCCCGACTGCACATGCGTGGAGAGGAGATAATATTTTTACTCTGTCTGCCTGGCAATCAAACAAAATTGAATACCATTCCAAACAGGAAACTTGCCGTTTTTAAGGACGTCATAAAGGACACAAACAACAGGCACGAATAAATAATGCCACGTGTTAGATAAGGTGGTGTAATAGACACTGCGGAAAGTGGCGTTAAAACCCGGAATGGATTTGTTTATTTGACTTTTACAATCTTTATTTTATTTAAATTTCATTATATATTTCAACACCGTGGAGCACACATCGTCTGTCATAATACTTCCAGGAACCTCCAGTTTTGCAGCACATAAAGTACTTCAATTTAAATAAAGGTTCAACGGGTTGGTGTCTATGGGTGGTGTTCGGGACGACTTCTATGTTACTTCAATAGCACTAAACTTTCAGAGTTTTAAGTGGTGAAGCCGCTTCAATATTTGACCATTTCCGTCCATCCATCCATCAAAAATAAGGAACATTTCATCAATTACAAACTATTGGAATATACCTTTTGACCCATTACACTGCTGAGACCCCTTTGACCATTGAAGACCTTTTAGCACCCTCCCCCTCCAAGACCCTCAAGACCCCTAAAGACGCCGAATACCCAAAAACTCCCCGAGGACTCAAAACACCTCGAGGACAAAAACAAACACACACACATATTCATATACTGTTCATACTCATATACATACACACATTGCCTTCATTTATCAATGTGAGAGATGAAAAGGTGAAAAGGATCTTATTCTGAAAATGTCAAATGAATGAGTTAAAGCGAATGAGTCGATAACGCGCATTGATCGTCAACATTTATACCATGAGGGGAATTTGTTTGAAGTCTGTTTATCCAAAAAGACTCGTCTCAGGATTGTGGTGCGTTATTGATTCGATGGCAGACATTTCGGTATCGTCTGTTGAGTGATGTGGTGGATTAAAATGTTTGGTGTAAGGTCGAGACTTTCCCTGACTGGTGTGAAAGTTTCTAATTTCTGACCGTGTGTTATTAAAGCGTGTGTAAAGTGTGTTGTTAGTTTTTCCAACGTATTGTTTAGTACATTTTTATTTTTATTTTTATACAAGTGATTAGGTATATGACCCTTGTCGATTTACAATCTATATAGGAGGTGACGGGGAACTTTTGTCCGGTGATAGATCTGCGGGATTTTTTTCCTTCCAACACATGTTTATGCATCAAACATTTTTGGCAGTACATTTATATAGAAGCCATGAAACTTAGTTTTTTTGCTGTGGGGCTGTGGGTGCTTTGCTTTTCACAAAAGATCCTTGAGTGTACGGCCACGCCTAAATGATGTTGGTGGAGGATCAGGAAATGTGCTGCAGAGCATTTCTGACTTTACGGAGGAGACGAAGGGCCTTATTCAAAATATCTGACAATTGAGAAGTGGTAGTAGTAGGTGGTCACCAGTGGGCCACGGTTAGTTAATGGTTTGGGTTTGAAAGTCAGAAGGTCTGGGGGAGGTATGCGTTTTGCTCAGTTTATGGCTACTTTCACAGAGTGAGGGTCATAGTGTCTGACAATAAAGTGTGTTTCAAATTTGGAGAGATAAGTTTCTTCTGCCTTTTTTGTTGAGCAGAGGCGTCTTACTGTATGGTATATTTGTAAGTGTATGAATATGGGAGAAGGTAAGAGTGTATGTCTGTTGGTTCGGTGTGCAGTTCTGTTTCAAGTGTGTTGTTTTGAAATGTGCGTGATGTGTATACTTCATCATTGGGCATTGTTGTCTGGGTTAGACTTATCAGATGCCATACCGTACCTCTGAGCAAAATGCCAACGCAGATATGTTGAGTGGATTGCCGGTAAATGATCAAAATACTGCGGATCCCGAGGAATACTTTGGTTATGGCTTTCCTACATCTGAGTACATAGTGTCCACATTTCCTCAGCCAAGAAGACTGGAATACTCGGCATATTTGCGTATCCAGGATACAAAAAATTGATGCAAGACATTTCCGCTTTTCATTTTTAATTGCTTTGTAAAAATTTCGAAAAACGTGTTACTCCCCCAGTTTTGGGGCGAGCCCTGTCAAACCTTCTGCGGAACGTTTTAGGGTCTGAGTGGATGTCCTAAGGTGGGTGGAAAGTTTTCATAAATACCTCAAAACAATTATAATTTTGACTTTCGATCCAGACGGAACTGCTCCCAATCCGGAAGTAAACACAATCACGGGTGCGGCTAAACATTCGCTGGTTTGATAATATCTCAATACAATTGTGATTTTGAGTTTCCACACACCGAATCCCACTATTATCCATTCTAGGGTGGGTGGGAGGTTTCATCAATTTCTTAATACAATTATGATCTTAATCCGTACGAAGTGTTTTGTTTCTGCCTTTTTTCGCCGGCGATTTGTCTGAATTGTCTGTCATGTGAAAACTGCGTCTCCATTGGTCTGTATTGGTTGTCACATGAGACTATTTGTTTTCCTCATGAGTATTTGTAACATTGTATTTTGTTATATTTATGGTATCTAACTAATAAATGAGGAAGTGTGTGTGTGTGTGTGTGTGTGTATGTGTGTGTGTGTGTGTGTGTGTGTGTGTGTGTGTGTGTGTGTGTGTGTGTGTGTGTGTGTGTGTGTGTGTGTGTGTGTGTGTGTGTGTGTGTGTGTGTAAACTGATGAGCCAAAACATTATGACCACTGACAGGTGAAGTGAATAACATTGATTATCTTGTTACAATAGCACCTGTCAAGGGGTGGGATATATTCAGCAGCAAGTGAACAGTCAGTTCTTGAAGTTGATGTGTTGGATGCAGGAGAAATGGACGGGAGTAAAGACCTGAGCGACTTTGACAAGGGCCAAATTGTAATGGCCAGACAACTGGGTCAGAACATCTCTGAAACGGCAAGGCTTGTGGGGTGTTCCCGGTTAGCAGTGGTGAGTACAGGAATGGACAAACCAATAAAGGGGACAAACAAACCGAGGAGGCACAAACCACAAACCGGCGACAGGGTCTTGGGTGCCCAAGGCTCATCGAAGCGCGAGGGCAACGAAGGCTATCCCATCTGGTCCGAACCGACAGAAGGTCTACTGTGGCACAAGTCACAGATAATTTTAATGGTGGTCACGGGAGGAATGTGTCGCAATCCACAGTGCATCGCACCCTGCTGCATATGGGGCTGCATCGCCGCAGACCGGCCAGAGTGCCCATGATGACCCCCTGTCCACTATCGAAAGCACCGACAATGGGCATGTGAGCGTCGGAACTGGGCCTTGGAGCAGTGGAAGAAGGTCGCCTGGTCCGATGAGTCCCATTTTCTTTTAGATCACGTGGATGGCCTTGTATGTGTGCGCTGCTTACCTGGAGAAGTGCACCAGGATACACTGTGGGAAGATGACAAGCCGGTGGAGGGAATGTGATGCTCTGGGCAATGTTCTGCTGGGAAAACCTGGGTCCGGCCATTCATGTGGACGTCAATTTGACACGTGTCACCTCCCTAAACATCATTGCAGACCAGGTACACCCCTTCATGGCATTGTTATTCCCTGATGGCAGTGGCCTCTTTCAGCAGGATAATGCGCCCTGCCACATTGCACACATTGTTCGGGAATGGTTTGAGGAACATGTTGAAGTGTTCACGGTGTTGCCCTGGCCTCCAAATTCTCCAGATCTCAATCCGATTGAGCATCTGTGGGATGTGCTGGACCGACAAGTCCGATCCACGGCGGCTCTACCTCGCAACTTACAGGACTTGAAAGATCTGCTGCTAATGTTTTGGTGCCAAATACCACAGGACACCTTCAGGCGTCTTGTAGAGTGCATGCCTCGGCGGGTCGGCGCTGTTTGGGCGGCACACGGAGGACCAACAGCATATTAGGCAGGTGGTCATCATGTTTTGGCTCATCAGTGGGGGGATGGGTTTCTCCTAAAGTCCATTCACCGTTTGTTATCATACTATCCTTGATCTGCCATGCTGAAAGAGACACAGAGATCGTACAAATTCCTTTTGACGACAATATTGGATCGGTGCTAAGGATGAAGGTTGCTTCCAACATACATAAATGAAACGAGCTCCGACCTTGGCTCAATATCCTGAACATATCTGATACGTTTGCCCCCTCTCTCCAGGGTGAGGTTGCAAATGTCAATAATCGACGAATTCTGCTCTAGCCAATGGGAGCTCGAAGTGAAGATGATGAGCCGACCAATGGGCTTTCGGATTAACCGTGACGTCATTACGATTGAACCAACCAGTGTCTACTTTACAGACTTGTTTATATAAGCACGCGCCTTTACTTCCTCCTTCACTTGCTGCGATCTTACCCTGAAGAGTGCAGCACGAAAATTTTTGGTCACTGTTATGTCATGTTTGTTTGTATCCATATTGAAGTTCTGGAATACCAAACATCTGTTTACATATATATATATATATATATATATATATATATATATATATATATATATATATATATATATATATATATATATATTAAAGAAGAAGGCGTTTCCCAAAAAAAGTTAAAAACTAGATAGACTCCACTAATTTGAGCAAAAAAGCGAGAGCAGACCCGGTCTCGGGCAACGTTTCGCTGGCTTCATAGCCGGCTTCATCAGGCACAATTGGTCTGTTGTGAAATTGTTCCGAAACACATGAAACACATATTTATAGCAAGATGGCAGATATTTGGGAGGTGAGTTCTTGTGAACATGCTGGAGTTTTGAGAAAATGGTAAATGATTTTTTTTCTCGTGATTTGCCACCATTGAAAGATAGGGCCAAAAACAATATATAGCACGATATCTCAAAAATTTATGGACGGATTCAGACAAAATTTGGTGGGCAGGTGTGTGTGTGTGTTACGAAGAATCAATTCAATTTTTGTGAAGATCAGGTCAGGTCTGGGAGCATGTGCCAGAACAGCGCGTCGCTGCGTCCACTTTCCGCCGGTACTCCAGGGGCCTCCGTCTGGCCATCCCCCAGGCAGATGCCAGGCCCATCCCCATCTCCTTGAGATGATGGTCAACCTGCTGCAACCACGAGGCATGTGGTCGGCCCACTGGCCTCCTCCACTCATGAGACTCCCCTGCTGAGAGAATCTGGTGAGCAGGATCAGCGTCAGGAAAACGAGCCCCATGTCCATACAGCCGCAACTGACGCTCACGGACTATGCAGGTAACAAATCTCATCCGAGTCTCTCTCAGCAACCGCTCGTTGGACACAAAATCCGACCAGCGATAGCCAAGGATTCTCCGAAGAGACCTGGTACCAAAGGAATTAAGTCTCGGTCTCAGATCCTTGGTCAGAATCCAAGTCTCGCATCCATAGAGCAAGACTGGAAGTACCAAGGACCTGAATACTCGGATTTTCGTCTTCCCGCACAGGTACCTGCAGCGCCACACCCCATGATCCAGTGAATCCATGACTCCCCAGGCCCGACCCAGACGTCTATTGACCTCTGACTCACAGCCAGCAGAGACATGAATATCACTGCCAAGGTAAGTGAATCTCTCCACGACCTCAACATCCTCACCACAAACAGACACAGACAGGACAGCAGCATCCAAGATGTCACCGAAAGCCTGGATCTTAGTTTTGACCCAAGAAACCCGTAATCCCAGCGGCTCCGACTCCTCATTCAGCACCTCGAGGGCCCCCAAAAGGATATATAAAGTCTCCGCAAAGATGACTGCATCATCTGCAAAATCAAGGTCCGAGATCTTGACATTCACAAACGATGCACCGCATCTTGATCTCTCCGACATCCTCCCTAAAATCCAGTCCATACAAGTGCCGAAAAGTGTGGGGGCCAGTACACACCCCTGACGAACTCCAGTAACAACTGGAAATAAGTCAGAGATGGTACCACCACACTTCACAGCACTCTCAGTACCAGAGTCGAGTTCAGACATCAGATCGATCAGTTTTGGTGGCACCCCACGAAGACCGAGAATCCTCCAGAGGACATCCCGATTCACTGAATCAAATGCTTTACAGAGATCAACATAGGCTGGAAGCAGCCCCTGCCAAAACTCTCATCTGCGTTCGGTGAGGACATGAAGAGCAAGGATACGGTCAATCGTTGACCTCTTTGGTGTAAAGCCTGACTGCTCTGGACGCTGGTGCTCAGGCAGATGGTGGCAAACCCTATCAAGAATTATCCGAGCAAAGACCTTGCCCGGCACTGAGAGCAGCGTCACCCCTCGGTAGTTGTTGCAGTCTTGGCGATCACCCTTCCTTTTCCAGAGAGGGACAACAATGCTCCTCTTCCAATCAGTTGGGATCATGCCTGTGTTCCAGGCAGAGCACAAAATTGCATGCAACGACACGAGTGCAGCATTTCCACCAGCCTTGAGAAGTTCGGCATGGATGCCACAGATCCCTGGAGCTTTACCCCGTTTCAACCGGTTCACCGCAGCCCGTGTTTCCACAAGCGAAGGTGGATCACAATCGATTCGAGGGTCAGCAACATGGATTGTAACACCCGTGACGTCCAACTTGACAGCTGGGGGATCAGCCCGGTACAACTGCTCAAAGTAACCGGCCCAGCGGGCCTTCACTTCAGACTCCTCTGTCAAGAGCCTACCACTCTCTGCTCTATCTGCAGTGCTCCGAGGGATGGGCTTGGATGAACGCAATGCGCGAATTCCCCTGTAAGCGGGACGAGAATCACCTGTCCACAGGTGATGCTCTACCCCCTCACAGATTCCTCGCACATCGGCCTCCTTGTCCACCTTCAGTGCACGTACAGTTTTACGCCTCAGCTCCCTGAACAGCTCAGCTCTGCCATTCAGCCTGGCCCTGCGACTCTGGTCAATGGTATCCAGTGTCCCTTGAGAGACAAAATTCTTCTTTGCCCTGCTGTGAGTTCCAAGACATCCACCGGCAACATCAAGGACGGTGGTCTTGAAGGCACTCCACAACTCTTCAGGACCTCCCAAAGCACCCAGACCCCCCAAGTGTCCAGTCAGCCTGTTCGCAAACTCCTCAGCTACTCTCTCATCCCTGAGCTTGCCAACATCCAGCCTTGGCTGGGATGGTACCATTCTCCAGGATGTAAGGTGCAGCTTTAGAGTTGCTACAACAAGCCTGTGGTCAGTATTGAGCAACTGAGCACTCCGGTAGACCCTGCAGTTCTGGATCATCCTCCAGCGACCGTCAATGAGGACATGGTCAATCTCCTTTGCCGCACCGCCAGCATTGGAATACCAAGTCCAGCGATGAGCTTGTGGGCGCTGAAACCATGAACCAGCCATCCTAAGTCCATGACTTCTTGCAAATTCAAGGAACTTAGTGCTATTCTGGTTCATAGTTCCTGACCCATGGGGACCAACACACACCTCATAACCATCCCTATCAGTTCCAGTCGATGCATTGAAATCCCCCAAGACTAGAAGTTTGTTTCGTCTGGGGCACTGATCTACCACAGACTTGAGTGTGGCGTAGAATGCATCCTTCACGGTGAGATCACTCGCCTCAGTCGGAGCATAAACAGAGACCAGGGAAATGACACCTAAGGAGTGACGAATCCTTAATCTCATAATACGCTCGTTGACCGGTGTTACCTCAATTATCATTGGGGTCAGCTTATTGGACACAGCTACAGCAACTCCTTGGGTATGGTAACCATCAGAGCGACCAGACCAATAGTAGGTGTAACCACTCACAATTATCTCGCCGTAATCCGGTCTCCGAACCTCAGAGAGAGCTGCAATCCCGATGTCCAAACGCTTGAGCTCAGATGATAACAGAGACAGGTGATCATCCTCTCTTAGGGATCGGACATTCCAGGCACCCACCCGAAGGGACCGCCTCAGGTTAACCCAAGGAGACCGCCGTCTGGTGGACGACACCTCAGCACCACTCCGACACACTCTCCCGCAATCTGACCCAGGGATGTTACCCCGTGGTTTCCCTCCTATCATCAAAGATTGGGGGTCCCGAAGGGTTTGCCCCAATCCCGTCATCCGGTGAGCTGCCCTGCGAAGGGAAGCTTCACTGGAGGTAGTCCCACGGAGTTGGTTTTCAGATTTTTTTTGCGTTTTTGTGTTTTGCGGAATGACGGGTTTTATGGTGGCCGGAGTGCAAATCCTGCCACCAACCTCCTAATAAGAAGTAACCCAACTGCAGGAGGACGTCCGTAGACACAGTTGGGCATTAGATATGGATGGCCGTTGGCTCACAGGGAGCTCCTCCGCCCTTTGAATAGAATAATTTGATTTTTTATCTTTGCCACAGAAGGTGGACGGAGGTTATGTTTTCTTTCATTCTTCCCTCCAGGTGGACCTGGAGGGAAGAATGAGATAGAAGATGTTCAAGTTGGTTCTACAGGTGGTGAAAAAGAGGAACAAATGAGTGGAGGTGAGCTGTGAATTTGGATTTTGGGAGTTACACTCGGATGGGGTTGCTAGTGGACAGTGTGTACCCTGCAGATACCTGTGGGGGTTGGGGGGGAGGGGAAGCACAGAGAGGCCAGCGGGTGCAAGACCAGAAAGGAAGGGGAAGCGGACAAAGAGAGGCCACCGACCTGTTTGCTGATATCTAAAATGACTTGGTAAAAGAGAAGGGGGTTTTGCTTGTAGTATCACTGCATTACAATCATCCAAGAGATTCTGTAATCCAGCATTGTCTGAAGGGTTTCACATCCTTGTAGTTCGGTTTTAATCAGTGGACAGGGGGAGTTGGAGGTACGAGAGGAAATAAGGAGAAGGGTAATGGGGCATGGCATTTCAGGTTTATTAATAACACACAAAATGTTTGGTTCGTTGTACATCGGTCACCATACAACATTTGATTTCGATAAATAATGCTGTTATAACAAGTTTGTCCAATGTTACAACAGGTTTTGTGTTACTTTGTAAAGTGTTTAAGTATTGCTGCAATAACCAATATTTTCCCATTCCATCAAAGGTGGCCAATGTTTCAAAGGTGTAATTGAAGCTACACAATCCCTGTTTGATAACAAGACTAGAGTTGTGTGCCTGCTTTCATCATGACTCTTTCTTTTTGTCTGCAGCCACCGTTTCTTGGTTTGTTTGTTTGTTTTCTCTCCAATTATCTCTTGCATGACATTTACTTTCCTTTTCTGATACGCATCCAGGCCATACCTTGATCTTTTTTTTTTTTTTTTGCACCAGATGCTTTAAAACAGAATCTCTTTTTTCCATTAGCTTGCAGGCCTGCATGTCTTCCAGGACACCTGCCAGTGCTGCAAACGTCCTCCCACACACCTTGATAGCTAATTTGACATTCATTAAAAAGGGGACCAGAGCGTTGATACTTCATACGTCTTATGAATTCAAACAGGCCTATCCATTCATTCAAAAACTTTGCCATATCAGCAACCAAAATGTTCTAATTATGAATTCCCCTTCTTAATTAGTTGTCGTCATGATAGTCTCTGTTTGCCAAAACAATAATGCCTTAAAGTTGCGGTCACTCTACGTTAATCTTACAATCCAACAGTCTGAACGATTCTTCAACGAGTATGAAACTCACTTGTAATAAAGATACCACAATAAAAAGAGCAAGTTAACTTTCAACATGCAATGATCGTTGGGTTCCAAAGGATGATGATATTTCTGTCACATTAGGCCTCCCTGAGTCAACCGTTGATGATGTCCTGATGAAATGTATGAGGCCAGCTCGTACCAAAGTTGAAAATAGAACAGACAGGACAAATTATTGACAGATCCAGGCAGAAGAAGCTTAAGTTATGGAATGGTTTCAATATTGCATCTTATATCGACCAACAGTTGGTATATCATGTTCATGACAAGCTCTTAGCTGTGCTTGTTGCCAAAAGGTTAGTAACGGTGATAAGGTCATCGCTGTGCCTGTTGTGAAAATCGAACAAACATCTGTGAATGAATTACCCTGCACATTTCTTCATCGTTCCAATACTTGTATACGGTATAGCACACAGTACTCCAAAGTATTCCTTCTGTGGCTTCAAATTCCTCAGCATCCACAATCCCAATGGGTCCAGCTCACCACGTTTTCATCCTTATTTAGGCACGTGAGGATAATACATGACTTTACTTTGCAGGAAACTGATAAAGATCAAGTTCAGGTGACTCTATAAGGCGCTGAAGAAGAGCAAGCCTGCCATAAGACACACGAAGGATTTTGTCAACCGAAGGTCTATACGAGTACTGTATGTTTACCAGCGTGAGAAAACATTTGTGCTCACACTAGCTCTTGGAAAGATGAGTGTTCTGTCGTTCGCCCCGAGACGTGCCGAGCATTTGTAACAGACTCGTATCATGAGATCAAAGCTCTCTGAACTCTCTCCATTTATAGCACTTGATGACGATTACTTGTATGCTTCTGTGCTTCCTTTACAGGGCCCTTGCAGTTTTTTTTTCTCGATTGTTTGCACACATTTCCTGAAACTATACCTCATTTCTCAAAACTATCAACACAAAACACAGAACAGTCAAATGTTTCTGCAAAACTTCAGAAATCTCTGTCAAAATGTAACACTGTGTTCAAATCCCTTGTTTTCTCCCCTCAAAATGACATTTTGCATCCAAATGAATCGACCTTACCGAATACCAATTACACACTTGTGTTATCAATGAAAGGCACTATCATGAAAATCTTTCGGTATCAGTATGCTTTTGCTTTTTCTGCGTTGTAATGTGCAACTTACGTATAGTAGCCCGTTGTTCCAAATTATTACAGTATACAGGCCTACTCAAATGTAAAAAGAACGCACAAACACAGTGAGATTGATTTTGTTGTTTTAATTTTATTTTTCCAAGTTCGAGTACTGTCGGCAGGATGTAACGTAAAACAAAAGGAAACGGCAGAAAAATAATATACAGTCCTGGGAGACGAGTAAAAAAAACACAAAACAAATGTTAAACTTCAATTATCTAAAGAAAAATGTGAAAGAAAACAAACAAACAAAAAATAGAACAAGAAATCATTCCGGGTCCTGTTTCTGCTCTTGATCAGGCCGGAGACTTTCATCGACATCACAAGCAATGTTCTCCCTTGTCAAGCAGTGGGGGAAATATTTTCTGGCATGACTGCCGGGATATCCCCACATGCCTCCTCCATTGCTTGGAGTAGGGGCACATGTTCGTGGGGGTATGGTCATGCACCTTCCACTGCCATGCTCAGAAAAACTCCTTCATTCGGTATGTCACAATAAATGACAGTAAACTAGAGGTAAATTTCTCCAATTTCGACTTACCTATTCTTATTTCTGAATGTCTGGATGATGGAGGCAACAGTGAAGCGGCTCAAATTCGGCTGAACTCTGTGCCCGGCCTAACTCATGGTCAAACCACATGGTCAATCAAAGTCGACCCAATCTCGTCTGAGATATTTACCCTCCTTGCTCTTCCTCGTCCTCTTCCTCATTCTCAACCTCTCTATCTCTCTCTCTCTCTCTCTCTCTCTCTGCCTCTTGCTACAATGTTGTCAGTCATTGTTCTGCAACACAGGAGAGCTCACCTGAAGCCGTTTTATTGGTGTTAAATCTCTCATTACTGATTGAATAATTAAAGCAACTAGTGTTTCACCCATGAGGAGTGAAATTGACTTGGACAAGGAGGACTTGGACACATCAAAGTCCACTACTAACTCACTCCTCATGGGTGAAACACTTGTTGCTTTAATTATTCAATCAGTTCAATCGATAACTGAAGTTTAGTATTTTGAATGGCAGTGTTTTCCATGTGAACGCCAAGAGATTTCCTTGAAGCAAAAATGCTGAAATGAGACTGGAAGTTGTGTGAAAGCGAGCAAAATGCGCTTATAGTTTTGAAGAAATTGTCTTTCTTTTTGCACAGGAACTCGAAGTTTTCCTCATTGGGTTCATGGCACCAGTTACAGTGTGTGAAGTGTAAACAATCAAGAAAAACGAATATTCGAAGGGACAAATCACAGTGAATCTTACTTCATGCAAGACATGTTCTCAATCAATTCCTCTTTATCTTTAGTATGTACAGTTTGGTCGCCTCTCTCTCGATAATAAGCAAAGTTTCATGGACTCCACAATTGTACATCTCTGGATGATTTTCTTTTGAAATCATAGCTCTGAATTTGATGATTTCATTGGCTTTGTTTACACAATTTCTACTTTGTAAAAGTTTATCGATTCCCTTTTTTCCCAAAACTTTTTTGTTTTCCACAAATATTTATGATGTTTGATTCTTGAGGAGGGAATAAATGTTGAGGATTCTGTATGGGTAGAGATTAGAAATTGTAAAAACAGTAAAATACTGGCAGGATGCTTTTATAGGGCTCCGGGTGTGTGAACGAAGAGGAGGAAGGAGGAGTACATGAAGAATTAAAAAGGGCATGTGGTAAGGGAAGAGTATTGATTATGGGGGATTTTAACTCGCCAGGGACAGATTGGGTGGAGGAAGAGGGAAAGGGCAGAGCGGATGAGGATTTCCTAGTTTTATTCCAAGATTGCTTTTTAACCCAGTTTGTAGATAAGCCCACGAGGGGGAGGGGGTGCAGTGTTAGACCTTTTTAGTCATGGTTCCAATAGGGTGGAGGAGGTGGAGGTCGGGGAGCATTTAGGGGCAAGTGACCATGACATTGCATGTGCAAAGACTCTGTTAAGGGTTAGAGTTCAGGATAGTTGAAGAGTGAGGCTA
>NC_140978.1:44185618-44205618 GCF_056783735.1 Eptatretus burgeri | reverse complement strand
GGATTCTGTGTTTGGGGTTCACAGATGTAAGAACGTCCACCCCTTGACACACATTATATACTGTTATACACCTCGGACTTGGCCCTCGAGTGTCCACAAAGGTGTATTATCTGCTTAGTTTTGTCTTTTGTAATTCCTGTGAATAAAATGAACCTAAAATCTCTTCCCCTTCCAAATCATATATTTTATAAGTCCAAGGAACTGTATCTATTACATCAACAATTTTAAAAAGTTCTTTCGTCCATCGTTCAGTAAAACCCTTTTCAAAATGAGATTTCCACCTATATATTCTTACGATATCACCAACTTTGAACTTAGGTTTTCTGACATTAATGTCTTTTTCATATTTTAATTTTGTAAATGTTTCTGATGGCTTCATATTCGTTGATGTGTGAATCGTGTCATTATACTTATCCACAATATCCTGAATAAAAGATGACCATTGTTGTGAACTGAGTTGTGTGAATTTTTTATATAGTCTCTCTTTTAAGGTACGATTAAAATGTTCAACAACAACTGCCTTCCCTTCATTAAAGGTACTGTATAATGTAATACTGTTATTTTTTAGAAAATTCATAAATGTCTTGTTATAAAGCTCTCTACGCACAGCAGTCGACAATTGTTTAGGTTTTCTCTTACTTTTATTAAATATCTGTTGAAAAGCTAACATAAGAGTATTACCTGTTTTGTTTTTTAAAGGGACAACCCACGCATATCTACTCCTCAAATCAATAACGGTTAAAGCCTACTTGTACCCCTTATCATTATTGAGTTCAATCAAATCAGCAGACCAGATATAATCAACTTCCTTGGAATAAACTTTCCTTCTCTGAAACTTTGTGAATATTGGTTTATGTAATTCATCAGCTAATTGCTCTTCAGTCTTAATGGCATCATTAGAGCCTATAAGTTTTTTGAATTTCCAAGTCCAAGTTTCAATTTAGCACTAATCATCTTCTTCACGATGAACCTATCAACTTTTTCTCTCAAGGTTGGATTTTGTATCAGAGACAAATTATACAACATTTCTCTATCGGCTTCATGCTTTTCTTCCAACGTTGTGGTATTCCCATAATCAATATCGTGTCTCATGCACACTTCATCAACTCTATTGATTGGTTTACTCCAGGATTTAGGATTGTCTGCCTCATCTAATCTTTTATCCAAGTTTGTGCCTGGACCACAGAAAGAATAACCTGGAAGATGTAATTCACCTGGTATTCCAGTAGTTGTAAATTTACTTCCTGATAAAAACTTTTGTATATCTCCTCCGAGTTTGTGTTTGGAGATAAATTGATTTTTTTTTGAACCACACACCGAACATGTACCTTTTTGTATAACCCTGTTATTTTTACTTTTAATATATGAAATATTTTTAGTATTAGTTTTCTTTTTACATTTGAGACAATAACTCATTTATTTATGAGAAAAATTCCTGCAGAGTGCAAAACCTTTTTAGTTTCCAACATGCACATTTGAATCTTAATTTTTAAAACATAAAGAATCCTTAGAAATGCCTTCACTCTCTCCTCCATTTATTTAAGAAAAAACTTGAATTAAAATGAATAGCTTGACGATGTCAATAGTCTTGAAGAAAATATTGCAAATAGACTTGTCAATTCTTTGTTTTCCTCCTCGGTGGGTTGAGTTATTTTCTGTAATACCACCAATCTTTTTTGAATCTCACTGGTTTCCATATTTTGATATTTATTCATTCTCTCTCTTTCCTCCCTCTCGCTCTCCTTTTCCTCCTTCTCTTTCTTCTCTCTCTCTTCTCTCTTTCCTCCCTCTCTCTATTCTCTTTTCCTCCTTCTCTCTCTCTTCTCCTTTTCCTCCTTCTCTTTCTTCTCCCTCTCTCTCTTCTCTCTTTCCTCCCTCTCTCTACTCTCTCTTTCCTTCTCTCTCTCTTCTCCTTTTCCTCCTTCTCTTTCTTCTCCCTCTCCTCCTTCTCCTTTTCCTCCTCTTCCTCTCTTCTTCAACTCCTTCCTCATCCCTTACTAGCCTTGAATCGCTTACACCCCATAGAATATTATACATATATTCATCAGGATTTCTTGTTATTCCTGTATCCAAAATAATTTTTTACAACAGGAAACCAATAAAATTTCTTTTGAATTTCTAAAAGAGCCTTACCTTTTCTTAACCTTATAATTTTTTCATTATTTAACATTCTAATTAAATCTAAAGTTGTCGGTTTATCAACATCAGCATAATGCCAATCTTTTATTGAAAATACCTCATTCTTATGTTGTAGAACATATTTATTAAAATATACCGAATACCCTTTTCTTGAAGGTATGCTTGGACACAGAAATGATAATTTTCTTGAAGCCTTCTTGCTGTCATTTATGTATTAGAAATATATGTTAGAATAATATTATGGCACGAAACACCTCCCCATCTTCCCATAGTTAAATCATTTTGTATTTCCTTACTTATTATATATAATCCTGTTTTTTCTGTTTTCATGAGATAAACAAGGGCAAAACCATTATTATATTTACCCTTATTAAATTCTTTTATTTGTTGTTTACTAATCGTGGCTCCACAAAACTCATTCTCGATACCAAGTGGATAATATTCTTCCTTACGAGACTGATTTAATTGTTCCAGGTCTTCGAGGTTAATTTTAAATGACCAATTATACCCTAAATCATTCATATCATACCCCATTGTTCTATTCTCATACAAACGATACGCCCTTCTTTATAAAAATTTATTTTAATTCGAACTGTGAATTCTGTATGATCTGAGATAATATCAACACTTCTGTATCTTTAGAATACACAGCCGTTTTATTTAAGTATATATATTGTGATAAATCGCTTAATCTCACCAAGTCAGTCGGGCTTGGATAATTTTTTAATTTATAAGCATTTTTCATGTTAATATTTTTGTTTATATTATATTTATGTCGTTCAGCCTGTGCCTTTGTGTAATAATTTGATAAATCAATATCCAGTTCTTGAGATACACCAAAGATAGAACCATCTTTACCAACATAAGTCATTTATATTAGATTAAAAATAATATCATAAAATTTTTAATTTTGTTGAGTTGAAATAACACATATAGACATAATTGACCACAACACTTGGAATTTAATTCTTGGACTTGAAATGTTTGATAAACACCATTCTGTAAGAATTTTATGACTTCAACAGGTGGTGGAAGACCAAAACTATCAAAATAATATTTGTCTTGACTATTAAAAATACAAACCCAATGAGAACCGCTCCCATCATTATCTTCTAAGTTCATAATAATATTCTTTGTATGTTTCGACACATTTGTTAATTCATCTCTCATACAAATAACCACATTATGAATTTTTAATTTCTTACAATATTTGGCAAGTTGTAAATTTGATGTTGTATTCTTTCCAAATTCTTTCAACCACTCATCAATGCTCATTTATTTATTAGAAAGATATAATCCATTACCTCTTTTCGTTAATTTTACACCTGCTTGTGCTATAGAAGAAAGCATATCTCCAACTAACAATCTCGCTTTATCAGGCAGACCTTCAAGTTTTTCAGCAAAATCTACAATTACACCACTTCCACTAATTTGTTTCTCCAACTCTTTGTTATGTCTTTCCAATTCTTTTTTGAGCCTGGAGTTGAGCCTTCCTTTCGTTGGCAGTTTTGACCGCTGTTGAAATACCACCCGTCAATGCTCCAACCGCACTTAAACCAGCAAATAAAGGAATTAGAAATGGGAGAAATCCTCCACTCGTCTCTCTTATTGAATATTTTTTCAACATTGGTTTTGTCATTTTAATTTTAAGTGAGCCAGTGTCATTCAAGATTTTAACCTGTTCTCTTGTGAGCAAAACATCAATTCTTACTGCTCCTTTTCTCTCTGAATTGTATTAACGTTAATCGTACAAGGCTTTTGATTTTGAACACAAGATGATAGTTTATGAAGATTGATTTGATTAACATATACCCCAGTTGGTACTTTGCCACTCATTTATTTAACAAAAAATTATGTGAGACTAATCATCACACCATTATCTGTATTAATCTGCAATTCTGTTTCTTCCAAAAGCAAACAATATGTATCAACTTCTTCACTCTCTCCTCTTTCAATGTATAGGGAAGTATCCACTCGATTAGACTTTATAGTTTCCTTTGCGCGCTCAGGTCAAACGCATAGATTGTATACAAACTTTTAAATGCTGTCATATCCAAAATAGGTTCTTTATTTCCATTACTTTCACACACCTTTTGGTAAGACTTGTATGCTTCAGCAAAATCATTTTTTTCCCAATTAATTTCCAATCTATCTCGTGGATAAAATGTTCCATCTAGAGAAACGCGAAGTTGTTTCACCTTAGCATTATCACTCAATGCATTATTCTTATCAGTCGCAGTATCACCATCTGGCTTTTTAAAAATGATCCACAGATATCGTGGCTTTCCTTCCAGAACACCCAAATTCCACGTGTAAGTAGTTTGATTGAGTTTAACGTGTTGACATCTTCTTTTGAGGTATGATACACTGAGTGGTTTCTTTGAGTTAAGTCTTCGATTCAACATCTCTTCTGTTTTAAGATTAGGAGTATATTCACTGATATACCAACTCATCTCCTCAATTACAAATTTATTCTGATCACCAAAGCATTACCAACACCAAAAAGCAATCTATTTTCATTATCATTCCTTTGTAGTTGAAATCTAATTTTAAGACCATACAGAACTTTATCATGATCACAAAATCCAAATATACCTTTAAGAGGAACCGCCACAGTAAAACTATTTTCTGCTTTTGTATCATCATTATACGCTCCTTTCCTTTGAATATATCCAGGGTCTGTGTTTGTTCCCCTTGACATATCAGGAATAAAACCTTCGACAGACCCCTTTCCCATTCTATCACTGAATGTATAGAGTGTAAATTTTATCATTTCAGATACAGCAGAGACATAATCAACCGCTTCAACTTCTTGTGTTCCAATATACAAACGCACACTATCAAACATTTTCCAGAAGAAATCATTTACAAGTGTAGCGTTTGTGTTATTCCCAGCTTTAGTGAATTTAAATTTACACAACAAGAAACTTTCGGAGAGATTCAAATAGGTTTGTTGATTATTTATTTCAAAACTTTTTGTACCATTCGTATTCCAGTCTGTTCCAGTTATTGCATTTACCTTGAAGTAATCTTCTTTTTTAGTGGAGTTTGAGATAATAATAGTATCATCCAAATCATAGATACTATCAATTGCTTCCATACTTGTATTTATTTAGGAAAAAAGATGTTAAAACTTTGAAACCCTGATCCAAGTATTTGAATTATTTTCTGTCGTTCTTGGGGGGACAACTGAGTTTTACCTTTCTTAATTTCTTTTATTGCTTGTAATTTATGAGATTCCTTCTGAGCATCTTTTTATACTCTTACAGCACCTGCTACATTTCCCACAGCAGAAGCAGTTGAACCAATTAGGTCTTTATGTTTAAGAATAGTTGAACCAATACCCATGAGAGTATCAATTATCCCATCTCCTCTAAATTGATGTCCGACACCCCTTTGTCTCTTAGGTTTATAGTATCCTCTACCAAGATACATACCTTCACCCTTGTAGTACGGGGAAAGGAACATCCCATCCCCTGTAATTATTTTATATTTTCCCAACTCGTGCTTCCTCACAATAACCATCGTATTTATTTATTGAAAAACTTCACGTAGGTGAATTCTGATGGATATAACTTCTCCATTAAAAGAAATCACACGATTATCTTGGTCGGTTATCCTAAAATTTACTCTGTGTATGGTTTTTCCTGACACAGGTAGATAAACCAAATTTTTAGGTTCCATATTGAATTTATAACCAATTGGGGTTGAGTATGCGCTGAATGAAAATATTGTATTTGTTTTTAATCCATCATTATAAGCACCATCAATCAAATCACAGTGAATTAACACCGAATTTATTCCTGAGGATATGATCTCATCAATGATCTCTCGGACTCTCTGGAAAATCCTCTATTTCTCTTTGCCGATGACTCCACCCTCTGCCGTACCATCTGTCATCCCTCAGACCGGCAAGCAGCAGCTTCTTCGCTCACTGCAGATCTGGATAAAATCACAAACTGGTCCAACACGTGGAACATGTCTTTCAATCCAGACAAATCTCACACTCTCACTATGTCTCTTCGAAAGGACCGTTTACAAAACCCCCCCATCCACTTTCTCAACAATCCTCTGGAAGAAGTCTTTTCTTTCAAGCTTCTGGGTCTCACTATCTGCCATGACCTTTCCTGGGAAAGTCACATTTCCAACCTTGCCTCAAAAGCCAGTCGCCGACTGGGAATCCTCCGTCGTGCAAAGTCCTTCCTTGGCCCTCTTGAGCTCCTGACCACTTACAAAGCTTTTGTCCGTAGCCTGATGGAGTACTGCTCTCCCTCTGGGCTGGTGCTCCTGCCTCCCACCTTTCTCGACTTCACGCTGTCGAAACCAGGGCTTTTAAGATCATTGGCATCTCCCGCAATGAAGCTGAGTCTTTGGGCCTCTCACTCAATCACCGCAGGTTGGTCGGTGGTCTTTCTGTCTTCTACCGACTCCTTCTCCAGCCTTGCCCCCTGCTTTCTCTGTGATTTGTCCCAACCACATTTCCACAGGGCGCTCAAGGTCCGCCAACAACCCCCTTCTGGTAAAACTACCAAAATCACGAATCACTGCTCATCTTCACTCTTTCATTCCTCTTTTTTCCCGCCTTTGGAATAAACTTCCTCACTCTATTCTTTCCCATTCTTCCCTCCAGGCTTTCAAAACAGCTGTTCACCACCACCTCTTATCTTCCCCATCCAAATCCTCGATCTTTTCTACCCCGATAATCCACCCAAGCCCACTTCCTTCAATTCTCCTGCTTTCCTTCCTGAAAGTCCCTTTAATGTCCATCTTCCCTCGCCATGTTCCCCGTCCCATCCCCATCCCTCTCCCTTCCACAGTTCACCTGTGTCTATTCCCCAATGTTTTGTCCCTTCCACTCCCGCCCCTCTTGTCTCATGCCTCCTTGCTGTGAGTTGTGTGTTAGCTCTCATACGAGCCTCGACCAAGGTATAAAAAAAAAAAAAAAAAATAAAAAAAAAAAAAAAAATTTGAATGACATTATCACTGTAAAACGTCCCATTAGTTTCAATCTTTTTTGAGGAGAAACCTAATAACTCTCTAAATGAATTATCAATTGTGAAATCAACCTTGTAGTTATTTTTAACTTTAATCGTTGATTTTGAAGTATGTTTTTGAATGTTTATAACAATATTTTTTGGTTCATCACCCTGTTCTTTCATAAGACGAGCAATTTCGGAAGATATTTGAGAAATCTCGTATGCTCCGGGTGAGACTGTTATCGTTTTGTATCCACTTCCCGGATTATAACTAAACTTGTCATTTTTCTCGGTTATATTAAATAAGGTATTATAAGTCTCCATGGACAATAAAGATGCCTCATATTCTTTGTTGTGTCAAGTTGTAGTGGGTATGGGAATGAAGATGTGTGGTCGCTTGTTGTGAAATTAAAACTCAGGATTGTGCTTCTCATCTTATTTAATATGAGATAAAATGTCTTTATATTGAGATTTATTAATTATTTTCATGTTCATCAACTGGTCTAAAATGGCTGATGCTTCATTAAAACAATTGTTATTTCCAGCCTTCTTACTGCCGAACAACAATAACAGTCTATTAACTAATTGCGATGGGTCATTTGGAAGAAAACTAATACCTGAACCAAGGATACTTAAAGCCTGAATAATGTGTTTCTCCTTCTCATTCTTCCTACTTTTACCAGAAAGAATAACCTTATAATTTAGAGTGTTCAGCAAATCAATATATACTCTATCATCATTATTTTCCATATCCAATGGTTTATCAATATACTTTGATTCATCCCTCACAGTTGAACCTTGTCTTCCATCTTTTGTGAGAAGAAACATTAATCTCGGAGTTAGTTTAACAGGGGTTGAGCAGAACTTAAGAACCTTAATTCATCATTAAATATCAATACCTTTTCTTGAACAAGATGAAATATTGCTGGTTGTTCTGTTGGAATGAGTCCTGCTTTGGTTTTTGAATCCGCTGAATATTCATTGTTTTGAACAGCATTCACAATATAATCAGGGGTTGATTAATCTCTTCCAGTTGTTGAAATAAACCTTCATCATCATATTCTAATTCTCCTAAATGCTCTAATTCTTCCTCCGTCATTTGACTGAAATCTTTTAACATTTGAAGCTTTCTAGGAGTATATTCTACTGTGGGAACTGTGGAAACATCTTTCATTTTTCTTGGGAAGTTTTTAAAAGTGGTTTAAAAAATTTCTCTTGTTTTTTTCAAATGCTTCTTCGCCCGTTAGTTTCTGTCTGCGTTTCTTCTTTATGTCTTCCTGTTGTTTTACAACTTTTGAAACCAACTCTTGATGTTCCTTAAATCTTCTTGCTCTTTCTTTTGTATCCATTTATTTATTGTAAAATATCATTTAATGAATTGTAAAGATCAACAGGGAAATTTTCCTTTTCTTCATCATTCAAGTAGATGTGTTCAAATAAATCCTTTTCTTTAAATATTTCATCAAATTCTTTATTAACATTAATGCGAGTTGTAATTTCTTCTTCACTAATCCTTGCATCTCTGCTTTTCATACGTTTGCGTTGGAGTTTCTTCATCAACATCAAAACCGAATGATAAAATCTTCACTCCGCTCAGATATTTAATAATTTGTCTCGTTCCTTCTGGATTAGTTTCAATATCCCAACACCACCAGATTTTAGTTTCTTTAACTCACTCTTACAATGTGAATATTTTGTTGTACCAAGAGAAACCTCCTCAAATATTTGTCCTTCATTCCTCAATCGCATATGTTCCTCCACTGAAATATAGTGATAATCTTCACCTTTTACTTCTCCAGGTCTTATTGCTCTAGTTGTTGTTGATACAATGCGTATCACGGGGTGTTTTTTAAGTAAATTTACAATATTCTCATTTGTACTACACAAGAACCTTGATTTATGAAAGTTTTTTTCCAGAAGCAGATTTACCCACAAGATTTATAATAATAGTTGTCATTTATATATGTAATTGTTTATAAAACAAAAAATATATCCCTTAATATCTCATCTTGTTTCACAACAATATATTTATATTTTTCAGTCGTGTGCTTCATATAATCCTCAAATTTCTTTTTTACTACATAATGTAGAACAATAATATCTCCAAAAATTATTGATATCTATTGAATTTAACTTGAATAAAATAAAAGTATTAGCATTGTTTCTGATGGAACGACGAGGAAGTTGAAAGTACGATTGACTAAGATAAATACAATTACAAGAAGAATGTCTCCCTCTTGTGTAGTAGCTGTCCATTACCGTTTGGTTTCTCTCATTAACACAATCATCAAAGATAACGAGGTTCTTTGATTTATCCAAATCTTGGGGAGACGGTATATCATCCGTATTATCACTAAGAATACAAGTTATAAGATTTGATTTCTTTTTACATCTCTGTGTATCACAAAATAGTTGAATTATATCTTCAATGTTATAATCATTTAGGTTTTTTTTGACGTTTAAATAAACCTATTATATCTTCTTTTTGAAGACCAGCATTAAAACCTTGTGAGAGTAGTTGATACTCTGGTTGAAAACTCGACTTTGTGAAAATTATTAAATTATCATAATCTAAAAAGTTGGGAGTGAGGAGCATTTTTAAAAGTAAGCAGGTTTTTCCACATCCACTTGAACCAACTATGAGACATCTTAATGAATTTGGGAGATTTTTATGGTTGTTAAATTTTATCTTATTTTCCCAAATAGGTAAAAAATCATTCATTTATATATTTGAAAAACAGGTTATTTAATTTATTATTGGCTTTTTTAGAAACTCTATATTTTATCCTAAGTTCAGGTTTAATTTCTTCAGGTTTAATTTCAGTTTAACTTCAGGTTCAGGTTTAATTTAATTCAGGTAACTACCTGATGGAGTACTGCTCTCCCCTCTGGGCTGGTGCTCCTGCCTCCCACCTTTCTCGACTTCACGCTGTCGAAACCAGGGCTTTTAAGATCATTGGCATCTCCCGCAATGAAGCTGAGTCTTTGGGCCTCTCACTCAATCACCGCAGGTTGGTCGGTGGTCTTTCTGTCTTCTACTGACTCCTCTCCAGCCTTGCCCCCCCTGCTCTCTCTGCGATTTGTCCCCACCACATTTCCACAGGGCGCTCAAGGTCCGCCAACAACCCCCTTCTGGTAAAACTACCAAAATCACGAATCACTGCTCATCTTCACTCTTTCATTCCTCTTTTTTCCCGCCTTTGGAATAAACTTCCTCACTCTATTCTTTCCCATTCTTCCCTCCAGGCTTTCAAAACAGCTGTTCACCACCACCTCTTATCTTCCCCATACAAATCCTCGCTCTTTTCTACCCCCGATAATCCACCCAAGCCCACTTCCTTCAATTCTCCTGCTTTCCTTCCTGAAAGTCCCTTTAATGTCCATCTTCCCCTCGCCATGTTCCCCGTCCCATCCCCATCCCTCTCCCTTCCACATTTCACCTGTGTCTGTTCCCCAATGTTTTGTCCCTTCCACTCCCGCCCCTCTTGTCTCATGCCTCATTGCTGTGAGTTGTGTGTTAGCTCTCATACGAGCCTCGACCAAGGTATACAAAAAAAAAAAATAAAAAAAAAATAAAAAAAAAAAATTTCAAGATAATCCATTATTTTATTTATACAATATCTTGTGTTGATATTTCCCTGAAAATTACATCCATGAATAATATACAACAACAATCCTTTGAACATTTCTCTTATACGTTCAGTTTCTTCCCTTGTAAGGAAAGGTGTGTTATCATCCTCATACTTTACATTCATTTCTCTAATCAATCTTGTAAAGTAATTCATTTTTGGTGTAAATCTAAAAGAATTATTTTCCTTTTTTTTATTTTTTATTATCATTAATTAGAAGATAATCACAGAATATCCATTGTTTATAGTCTTTTGACTCTGTGTTTAATCCCCGTCTTTCACACGCAGGACAATTCTCAAATTTGTCATATGGAGAATCAGGAAAGTCTAGCATATTTATAAAGTAAAACTTTACTTAAACTGAAATTCATCTATACTTTCAGTTGTATATTACCATCGATATCGATATACTTTTTTTCATTATCAGATTCAACGACAACATTTTTTATATTAAAGGTAATTTTAAAATTATCGTTAACTACTATTGAACGAAATGTCATTTCACCTGATATATTAACATCCTTTATTTCATCAGGATTTACATCTTTAAGGTTGTTGAAAAAAAATACAAATTTCTCCTTGCATATTACAGATGGTCTTATCTTTTCTTTCTAAAGCTTCATCCATAAGGTTTTTGTTCTTTGATACTTTTTCTTGTTTCATTGCTTTTTCTAGTTTTGAATATATTACTAGAAGGAGAGGAGAAACTTTTGTTAGAGATACTTTAATTGATGTTCTACCAGGTATACTAAAAGCCCTTCCACTGAAGGAAATTGAAGAACTCATATTATTTACCATAATAGTTTTTATCCAATAGTTGTTATATTTATCTTTGTTCAATTTTACATCCTTGACATATTTCTCAGTATCTTTAACAGATGAAGAGATTGATTGAAACTTGTCTTTTGTGTCTTGAAACATTGTATTTATTAAGTGAAAAAGTTGGAGGATAAAAATGTTTTTAAGCACAGATTCACCTATTAATTAAACGAAATTTTCATCAAGAAAATTTTAGTTTAAGCAAAGTTTTATTCTATAAATATGGTGAATACAACGTACTGCGATGTTTGTAATCACGAATATAAACATTATAGAAAACACCTCCGAACCAACAAACACACATTTAATCTATTTCATCAAATATCTCCTCTTGAGTTGGAAAGAAAACATTGTGATATCTGTTCAAAGGATGTTTTGAAGAGTAGTTATAATCAACATCTTCAATCACAAAAACACAAGAAAAATGAGTTTAAAGTAAAGGGAGACTATTATATTAAAAACACTGATGGGGCATTTAAAGGGCATATAAAAATAAGGATTTTTCAATTTGGAGAACTCCGGTCCATCATCAATAGCTGAATCAATTGAAATAGTGAAACCCGATGTTGAAAAATTTATTAAAAAGACATTAAAAGAAATGAAAACTTTAAAGTTTTATATGGGAGTGAAAATGAATATGAAAAGACAAGATGAAGAACATACTCCTTATATGAGAACAGGTCTTCATTTTATAACATCATTTCAAGATTTTTTGAATAGTGGGGTTTATGAAGAACTATCAAGACAAGAGGAGGATGTTGATAATACAGTGGTAGGAAGTGGATTCAATATTAAAAAATCATCTTTTTAGATATACACATTCTAAAATCAAACCCTCTTAAAGCTTCTTCTTATATTGAATTACCAAAAGAAATAAAACGAAAGAAGGCAGTTGTTAATATTAAGAACAATGATAATAAATGTTTTCTCTGGTCTGTTCTTGCTCACTTTCATCCACCAAAATGTAATTCAGAAAGAGTAAAACAATATATGAAATATGAGAATACCTTGGACATTAAAGATTTTAAATTCCCAATGCCACTAACAGATATTCCTAAATTTGAGAAAAAGAATAATCTTTCTATTAATGTATATGGATTAACGGATACAAACAAAGTTCAAATATTAAAAATTTCAAACAACTATAAAAATGAAGAAACACACATTGACCTTTTATATTTTAGTGTTGGAAAGAATTCACATTACACATACATCAATAATTTATCAAGATTAATCTCTTCTCAGGTATTCAGAACAGCAAACAAAATATATCCTTGTAAGTTTATGTCTTAATTCATTTCATACAAAAGAACGATTAGAACAACATTCAAAATATTGTAGTAATCATAAATCAGCTGTAATTACAATGCCTAAACCTGGTGAAAAGATTTATTTTGAAGATTATAATAAATCTATCATGCACCCATTTGTGATATACGCTGATTTTGAATGTATCCTTAAAAGATAAATACTGCTTCTCCTAATCCAAAAGAACCATATACAAATAAATATCAAAAACATATTCCTTGTGGTTTCTGTTATTATATCAAATCATCTGTTGGAGAAAAGTACAACAAACTTGAACATTATCGTGGAAAAAATGCTTCACAAGAGTTTGTAAAACGATTAGAAAAGGATTGTATAAGACTCACTAAATTAATGAAAGAAACAAATGAACCGATGAAATTAACCAAAGAAGAAAAATTAGAATTTAGAATGAACAATATCTGTCATATTTGTGAGGGGGAAATTAAGGAGTCTAAAGTTAGAGACCATTGTCATCTTACTGGTAAATATAGAGGTCCCGCTCATTCCTGTTGTAATCTTAATTATAAATTACCTTCTTTTATTCCAGTCTTTCTTCACAACAGCGCCAACTATGATACACATCTATTTATAAATGAACTTTCAAAACACCAGGGAATATTTCTGCCATAACAAACACAAGTCAAAAGTATATTTCATTTACAAAAATGATATTCACAAAACCTATAACTCGTATTCGGTTTCTTGATTCTTACAAGTTTATGGGAACACCACTAGCCTACCTCGCATCAAATCTAAGCTCCACGGACTCTTTTCCAAATCTTAATTCATTCTTTCCAAAAGAGGAAATTCTCACTCAAGAGGAAATTCAGATTAAAGAGAGAGAATTCAAAGTAAAGAGGAAACTCTAATTAATGAAGAAATTTAACTGAAGATGAAATTCTAATTATAAAGAAAATCTGAACTAAAGAGGAAATTCAGATTAAAGATGAAATTCTGATTAAAGAAGGAATTCTTACGAGAGAGGAAATTCAAACAAGGAATGAAATTCAAAGTAAAGAGAAAATTTTACAAGTAAGGGAATTTATCCTTATGATTATATGGATTCATTTATGAGATTTAAAGAAACACAACTTCCTTCAAAAGAAAGTTTCTATAATAACCTTTATGAAGAAGAGATAAGTGATAAGGAATATAAACACGCACAAGAAATATGGAAAATATTTAAGATAAAGAACCTTGGAGAATATCACGATTTATATCTAAAAACAGATGTTTTATTGTTAGCTGATGTGTTTGAAGCTTTTAGATCACTCTGTCATAATAAAAATTGTTATGGATTAGATCCTGCCCACTATTTCACAGCTTCTGGTTTAGCTTGGAGTGCAATGTTGAAAATGACAAAACAAGATATAGATTTAATCAGTGATGTGGATATGCTTTTGATGATTGAGAAGTCCAAGAGAGGTGGAATATCACAAGTATGTTCAAAAAGATATGCTAAAGCAAATAATAAATATCTTCCAAATTATGATAGTGAAAAAGATAGTAATTATTTGATGTATTTTGATGCTAATAATTTGTATGGATGGGCAATGTCTCAATCTCTGCCTTATGGTAAATTAGAGTGGGTGGAAGAAAAGGATTATGAAAAGGCTTTGATGAATATTGTTATTTCTTCTCAAGAGGAATTGAATGACGAAGAAGAAGGTTATTATTTTGAAGTTGATTTGAGGTACCCGAGTGATCTTCATAATAAGCATAAAGATCTTCCTTTTGCATGTGAGAAAGAAACTCCAAAGAAAGAATGGTTAAGTGATTATCATAAAAGTTTTAATATTAAAGGTAAATCAACAGAAAAGTTATTAACAACATTCTATGATAAAGAGGGATATGTTTTGCATCAGAGAAGCTTTAAACAGTTTTTGAGAGAAGGATTGAGAGTAGCTAAAATTCATAGAGTTTTAAAATTTAAACAAAGTCCTTGGGTGAAAAAGTATATTCAATTCAATACAGATATGAGAGCAAATACAAAAGTAAAATTTGAAGGGGACTTTATAAATTAATGAATAATGCTGTATTTGGAAAGACTATGGAAAATGTTAGAAACAGGCAAACATTAGATTCGCAACATCTTGGAAAGAAGCTTCGAGATTGATAAATAAACCAAGTTTTGAGAGAGAAGAGGTTTTTTTTCAGAGAACTTTTCTGCAATTCATATGAAAAGGAAAGTATTGTAATGGATAAACTAATTTATATTGGAACAGCAGTTCTTGATTTATCAAAGATATTGATGTATGATTATTTGTATAATGACTTAAAGAAAGAGTATGGTGAAAATGTTTCATTGTTGTATATGGATACTGATAGTTTTATCCTAGATATAAAAACTGATGATGTTTATGAAGATATGAAGAAAAATATTGGAGTATATGATACAAGTAATTTCAGCAAGAAGAGTGAGTTATTTTCCAAAAAGAATGAAAAGGTTATTGGTAAGTTTAAGGATGAGTTGGGTGGAAAAGTAATGAGTGAGTTTATTGGATTGAGAGCAAAGGCATATGCTTATAAGTATGGTGAACAGATTGATAAGAGGTTAAAGGGAATAAAGAAATATGTAATAAAGAAATCAATAACTTTTAGAAATTATTATAATTGTTTGATGAATAAGAAAGCAGAATATAGGAAAATGAATACAATAAGAAGTTATAAACATAACATATATAGTGAAGAAGTAAATAAAAAGGCATTAGGAGGCTTTGATGATAAGAGATTTATTTTAGATAATGGAATAGATTGTGTTCCATATGGATATTGTATGATAGAGTGTATAAAATAGATTATGTTTTAACGATGGGAAGATGGGTTAGGGTTTTTGGGCTACTACTACTTTTTTCACAATATATAAATGGTTAAACCAAGTATTAATCAAACTAAAGAGTGGAGAAAATCTCAGTCTTGGTATATAAATGCAAAACATAATGAATGTGAAAAATATCAAATAAGTCTTATTGAAAAAATAACTAAAACAAAGGTAAATAAAACAAATAAGCGAATTAATTTAAAAACTAGTAAGTTAGAGGATGTAAAGAAAAAAATGAATATCCTTGAATGGACTGAAAACTTTGATGGTTATCAATTGAACAATGAAAAACAATTTAATATAATCTCAAAATGATATGTGGCTCAGGAGGTGGTCAGATGAGAGCATTAAGAGAAGTTTATCATTTCGTAATGGCACAAAAGGGGTATCTTAAAAATATAAAGATTCAAATGTTTTGTTTGTCAATATTTTAGATGGGGATTATTGTGCAAAGAAAATTAAACTATTGAAGGAATTTGAGAATGAACAAATCTTTATAGGTTCAATGAGTGAGCTGTTCAACCCCCAGGTGTTCAATTCAATGAGGTTCAACCTCCAGGTTAAAAGGGGAGACAAATAAATATACCTTGGGATAAAAAGGGGATTTATTTTTAGGGAAAAAAATATGAATCGCTGAAAATCCCCCATTCATTTACATGGGGAAAAGTGAGCCAGAATCAGTATTCTTACCCTACTTATCTCTCTCTCTATCTCTCTCTATCTCTCTCTATCTCTCTCTCTCACTCTCTGTCTCTGTCTGTCTTTGTCTTTGTCTCTCTGTGGTGGGAAAGAATTCGATTTCGACACAATGGATCAGCGTATCGAAAGAGAATATTTAATTTCATATATACGGAGGAAGAACATTCAATGATGCACTGAAGCATTCAAATTAACTTCACTAACTAGAAGCCTCAAGCTATCCCTCTTCCACTCATTTGACATCCAGAAAATGGGAGGGTGAGACATTTGGCAATTCAACGACACGATGAGCTGACAGCCACAAGGCAAAATAACTCAGAACTGTAATAGGTGTGTCTGTCTGTCTGTCTGTCTCTATGTCTCTCTGTCTCTTTCTCTCTCTGTCTCTTTCTCTGTCTGTCTCTTTCTCTGTCTGTCTTTCTCTGTCTGTCTCTTTCTCTGTCTGTCTCTCTCTGTCTGTCTCTTTCTCTGTCTGTCTCTTTCTCTGACTGTCTCTTTCTCTGTCTGTCTCTTTATCTGTCTGTCTCTTTATCTGTCTGTCTCTTTATCTGTCTGTCTCTTTATCTGTCTGTCTCTCTGTCTCTTTCTCTGTCTCTCTCTCTGTCTCTCTGTCTCTCTGTCTCTCTGTCTCTGTCTCTCTCTGTCTCTGTCTTTGTCTCTCTCTGTCTCTCTCTGTCTGTCTCTCTCTGTCTCTTTGTCTCTCTCTGTCTCTCTCTGTCTGTCTCTCTCTGTCTCTCTGTCTCTCTCTGTCTCTCTCTGTCTCTCTCTCTCTCTCTCTCTCTCTCTCTCTCTCTCTCTCTCTCTCTCTCTCTCTCTCTCTCTCTCTCTCTCTCTCTGTCTCCCTCTTTCTCTCCACTGCAGGTATGAACCATGTAGCCATCATGTGAATCAAAGAACTGACCTCCCAATGATCTTTGTACAGCAAGGTCTGAGAAATTAAATAAATAAACCCAAACATGAAGTGACCACCAACTCGGTATTTATAACAGGCAAGATACAGGCCTGACCCTTCAACCACCAAGCGGTATTCTTAGTCCCAGATGAACTCCTCATTGCCGTCAAAACGTAAGACCCGAGCTTCACCTGTTGAGTTCAGGTATCCAGGCGATGTGAGTTGGTGGTACCTTCCAGTTTGAATATGGATCTTCCCAACCAAAACCTGTTTATTTCCAGAAACCAACAAATTGCTGTTTTTCTTGCTCAAAATGGCAGTACCATGGTTCAATTCCAAACTCCAATCCGAGTTAAGATAGCACTCTGCATTGCCAAGATCAATTGTTTCCCCTTCTCTTTGTTTTGAGCTAAAGTGATCCTGACCACTGCTTGGTGGACTCTCAACTCTTCATTGTCCATTTAGGTTGTAAGCAACAACCTCATGAGAATGAATGTTGCTTTAAGATAATATTAATTATTTTCCAGCACATCAAAGTATGAAATGATAACTCTCCAGGACAATTCATGAAGTGGATATTAAATGAAGAATAAATAGCAACGGCAAAGTTAATTACAAATTTTACACTTTGATTAAAAAAAATGGCTCAGATGGTAATGGTGGTGGTGGTGGGTGTATGAGGGATGCAGGGAGGACCTTTAGTCCATTGCAATTGCATTTTAATATCCGACACAGAACGAATCTGATGAGCTTAATAACACCAGAGCTGTCTCCAATCACTTCATTACCTTCTAGGAATAGAGATTTAATTGTGAGTGGAACATGTGAGATGTATTATCTTCCATCCTGAGATCTTCCACCATGTTCTGTGCACAACACCAGGACAGCTGCTCCATGGTTACCTGTCTGAATGTCAGTCTGGGTTCATTTTCTGATGGAATACCATTAGACTACAAGCTGTCCAACTGCATGCTGTTCTTCGAGAGGTGGACATTCATCTGATTGTTATTACCCTCGCCAGAGGAGAGGCTATTTAATCTGGGTCCGTTTATCCATCTGTTTGTTACTTGGCAAAAAAACAAATCTTTTGACAAGTATGTTGATCGCTTCCACTTCATTATCTGTCTGCTCACCGTAAATCGCCAACAGGTCACAATTTGAAAATGATCTTCACGAAACCATCAAATGGTGGAGTTGGTGGGCCGACAGAATCCTATTTCTTTTCAAGGTCAATAGGTCATCATGGGCCAAAGATCAACAACTTTTTCAAATTTCTAAATTCCTCAATATTCATATGATTGACTTGAAATTTGAAGAGCATTTGCATATCAAGTCATTGAATTCAACCACCAACTATTTTTGAGGTCAACATCGGCCAAATTTCTAAAATCCTCAATTTTAATCTGATTAACTTGAAATTTGAAGAGCATTTTCATCTCAAGTCTCTGAATTCAACCATCAATTGTTTTTGAGGTCAGCATATGCCAAAAGGTCAGCAGAGGCCGAATTTCTAAAATCCTCAATTTTAATCCGATTAACTTGAAATTTGAAGAGCACTTGCATATCAGGTCAAGGAATTATTTTTCAGGTGGGCCTAATTTTTTAAGATGGGCATATCAGGTCATGAATGAACCACAATTATTTTTAAGGTCAAAATATCAACATCATCCTGATTTCTAAAATTGAGAGGGCCCAAAACGAAACATACATATATATATATATATATATATATATATATATATATATATATATATATATATATATATATATATATATATATATATATATATATATATATATATATATACACCCGTGAACCCATTGGGTTCCCGTTGTGACAGCGGTTGATGAAAACGAAAAATTAAAGGACACAAAATTTTAATATTTTTTTTCGTGGTCAAACTTTAACTTGAAGAACATTTGAGCATTTACCTCAGGAGTCATCGTTCGGCCAACCGGTTTCTCGAGCTATATCAACACATTCTCCATGGTTTGTCCGAGCGCTTTATGGATCGTCATACCAAAAGTTGACTGAATCGGGAATTGATTTTTTAATAAGTTTTTTTTAGTTGCCCGATTTGAACAAAACTTGATACTGCACACTGCAGACGAATGGTGAGTAAGGTGGCCCAAAATTTTTGCACTATCGTGTACCGTTTTGGCTGTATTTCGGGAACATAATATATATATATATATATATATATATATATATATATATACATATATATATATATATATACATACATATATATATATATATATACATATATATATATATATATATATATATATATATATATATATATATATATATATATATATATATATATATATATATCTATATATATATATATTTACAAAGAAATAAGAAGAGAGAGTGCGAAATATAGTGATAAAGGTGTGTTTTGAATATATATATATATATATATATATATATATATATATATATATATATATATATATATATATATATATATATGTATATATATATATATGTATATATATATATGTATATATATATATATGTATATATATATATATATATGTATATATATATATATATATATATATATGTATATATATATATATATATATATATATATGTTATATTTATATATATATTTATATATATATATATATATATATATATATATATATATATGTTATATTTATATACATGTATGTGTGTGTTATATTGTTACGAATCTGGAAGCCAT
>NC_140978.1:44163118-44178118 GCF_056783735.1 Eptatretus burgeri | reverse complement strand
TTATTGGTGGCCAGTCTGGGCGGAGCCTCAAGCAGACTTCAGCCAAATCCACCTTGCCTATTGGCGCATCGCTGCACGTCACTTCCAACTGTCAATCTCGCGATCATTCCTTCCTTACCAGAGCAAGATACAACCACAAATCAGCACAGACCTGACTTACAATGTCATGTTTGTGGTGCTGGCCGAACAGCACAAAGCAGCCATTTGCCAGAATTACCAAGCGAAAATGTGAAGCGCTCATAAAACGTCAACAACAACCATCTCCTCTCCGTTCAGCCCGATATGAACAAGAGCCAGCCAGCAACCACAGAGCTGCCAAACGGGACATCAAGCGTTGATGGAAAAAAGGTGGACGCCAACGTCGATGGAAAAAAAAAAGGTGGGTGAGGTAAATGATCCACAGCCATATTTGACCATCAAAATAACTGCTCAGGAAAAGCCTGTGGTGTGCTTAATCAAATGTCCTGTAAGTCCAAGTTGTAAATATATCGTCCACCTCCAAGACAATGTGCCCTGATGGAAAGAGGGGTAGATGAGCCTCCGTTGGGCTCACGGCTATCTCACGTGCATGAATGTGTCTGTCGTAAAGAGAACATGGAGCTTTCCATAAGAAAGGGAATCTATTCTATATCCTTCTCAACGCATCAAATTTAGAATCCTCCCAGACATGGGGATGGGTTTATCATGGGCATGCATTTAGGGAAATAACTGTCTGAGGACCTCAATGTTTGTATGCATTAGTCGCATCCGATTCTGAAATCCATAACAATATATATGACAAGCACCTGCTCCAGGGCAGCCAGGGAAGTTATTTTGTTATTCCTATTCAAACGTGTAATCCAAAATCCATCTACAAAATACCTATTCAAAATAACTCTCCAAAATCCCTCTCCAAAATACCTTTCCAAAATATGTTTCCAAAATACCTCTCCAAAATACCTCTCCAAAATACCTCTCCAAAAATAACTCTCCAAAATCCCTCTCCAAAATACCTTTCCAAAATATGTTTCCAAAATATGTTTCCAAAATACCTTTCCAAAATACCTTTCCAAAATACCTTTCCAAAATACCTTTCCAAAATACCTCTCCAAAAATACCTCTCCAAAATCCCTCTCCAAAATCCCTCTCCAAAATCCCTCTCCAAAATACCTTTCCAAAATACCTTTCCAAAATGTTTCCAAAATACCTTTCCAAAATACCTCTCCAAAATACCTTTCCAAAATACCTCTCCAAAAATCCCTCTCCAAAATCCCTCTCCAAAATCCCTCTCCAAAATCCCTCTCCAAAATACCTTTCCAAAATATGTTTCCAAAATACCTCTCCAAAATACCTTTCCAAAATCCCTCTCCAAAATACCTTTCCAAAATACCTTTCCAAAATCCCTCTCCAAAAATACCTCTCCAAAAATACCTCTCAAAAATACCTCTCGCTGCGTAATTCAAAACACCTCACTGTACTGTAAATGGTGGAGACATTTAATACCCCCTCCCACCTGGAGCGATGCTGTATGATGCACATTCACATGGATAATTTTCTCCCCCTTCCAATACCACCGGCAAAGATAAAAACATCCGTATACACTAATTGGGGTCATGCTGATCGTATGCAGCAAATCTGGATGGAATTGGCCCAGAATTGTAGGGCATGACAAGCGCGCACACACACACACACACACACACACACACACACACACACACACACACACACACACACACACACACACACACACACACACACACACACACACACACACACACACACACCCTCTGATATCGTGATTCGGTCCCTGGGATGTAAATTGCTAACATTCTGGTTTTTTGACCTTCGTGGTAATCGAGAGAAGTTTACCGAAGCCATTCTGCTGTGAAATTGATCTTTGATTAAATGGCGAAAACATCCTTAATGAGCAGATGAAGGAGATATTCACCGACATGTTCTGGGAAATAAAGTGCTTTTTTCAGTTCGGACGATTACAAGCTATTTATGTAGTTTTCCCTTTTGCGAACCACATCAAAATACAAAGATCCCCATTACAACTACTCCCAATAAGGGTTTAGGCTCACAGAGGAGGAGTTAAACGACAAAGGGCAGCAGGTTCGCAAACTACCAAGGTGTATGAATTAGGGTGCAGGTCAAGGAGAGAACGAGAGGAACAGATTGGAAAGAATCATCATATGTAGAAGCTATTGCGGAAGGGAAGCGGAGTAATTTATGTAATAGAAACAGAGATGGTGATTCATTTAGAGATACTCGTGGAGGTAATTGATGCAGTGATTGGCAGCGCATTTGAAAGGAGACAAATCCACAATCTGGAGAATAAGGTAACGAATCAATGCAATGCAGCTGAGCAACCTGCCTGGACTCTGTGAACGTGAGCAGGACATGGATTGTTGAGGAATTTCATTTTTCAATGTCTAATACGTAAAGAAGATATTTACCACATACGTGCGGAGCGTGGTTTCAGCAAATGGTCCGCCCTATCTACAAACGTCGGTTTATGATTGATGAACAACTTCATTTATATTGAATGTTGTATTTTGAACACGAATCGGAAAACGTACCTGGACTTTAACATTTCATGTTGTTGTTCGGAATTTGGCGAATTGTACGGAATCTTGTCCCGAGGAGGCACACTCATAGAGGAGTATGACAATTCTTTTACTCTGTCTGCCTGTCCATCAGTTTAAAACAAAATTTAACATCATTCCAAACAGAAAACTCACTGTTTCTCAGGACGTCATAATGGACACAAACAACAGGCATGAAGCACTCGTGTAACGTGTTAGATAAGGTGGGTAAAAAAAAAAATATATATATATATATATTTTATGGCCTCTAAAATCTTTATTTTATTTCAATTTCATTATACAGTTGGACACTGTAGAACACAAATATTCTTGCTTGCAATAATTCAAAAAACTTTCAGTTGAGCAAAACTTGGACAAGATATAATGCCGACTCGACCAATCAAATTTGCTGCTTATGCTCTCAAGGCGAGGGAATATCGAGATTCAAACAAAATTGTGTCCCATGCTCGGAAACACAAAGTTTAAACTCAGTTTAAAAGCCCCTTCCTTTGTCATTTTTCTCATGAGTGCATGGGCTAAGGTGTTTGATGAACTCTCTGCTTCCTTTGGGAAGTAATCTGTAAATATATTCATTTTATTATATAAGTAGTGAACATCCTTCTCGAGGATGGGTCAGGTCAGGTATGGGATCATGCGCCAGAGCAGCGCGTCGATGTGTCCACTTTTCACCGGTGCTCCAGAGGCCTCCGTCTGGCCATCCCCCAGGCAGATGCCTGGCCCATCCCCATCTCCTTGAGATGCTGATAAACCTGCTGAAACCATGAGGCTCGTGGTTGGCCCACTGGCCTCCTCCACTCAGGTGACTCTCTTGCTGAGAGAATCTGGTGAGCAGGATCAGCGTCAAGAAAACAAGCCACATGTCCATACAGCCACAGCTGATGCTCACGGACTAGACAGGTAAGAAATGTCATTTGAGTCTCTCTCAGCAACCGCTCGTTGTACACAAAGTCTGACCAGCGATAGCCAAGGATTCCATGAAGAGACCTGGTACCAAAGGAATTAAGTCTCCATCTCAGATCCCTGGTCAGAGTCCAAGTCTCACATCCATAGAGCAAGACTGGAAACACCAAGGACCTGAAGACTCGGGCTTTCGTCCTCCCGCATGAGTACAGACAGCGCCACACCCCATGATCCAGTGAATCCATGACTCCCCAGGCCTGTCCCAGACATCTGTTGACCTCTGACTCACAGCCAGCAGAGATGTGAATCTCTCCACGACCTCAACATCCTCACCACAAACAGGTACAGACAAGACAGCAGCATCCAAGATGCCATTGAAAGCCTGGATCTTAGTTTTGACCCAGGAAACCTGTAATCCCAGTGGCTCCAACTCCTCAATCAGCACCTTGAGGGCCCCCAAAAGGATATCCAGTCAGTTGAGATAATGCCTGTGTTACAGCATAGCACAGAACTGCATGCAATGACACGAGTGCAGCATTTCCACCAGCCTTGAAAAGTTGAGCATGGATACCACAGATCCCTGGAGCTTTACCCCGTTTCAACCGGTTCACCGCAGCCTGTGTTTCCACAAGTGAAGGTGGACCACAGTGGATTGGAGGGTCAGCAATAGGGATCGTAACACCCCTGACATCCAAGTCAACAGCTGGTGGATCAGCCTGGTAAAGCCGTTCCAAGTATCAGCCCAGCCGGCCTTCGCTTTGGACTCCTCTGTCAAGAGCCCACCACCCTCTGCTCTAAATGCAGTACACCGAGGGACGGGCTTGGAGGAACGCAACATGCAAATTTCTCTGTAAGCAGGATGACAATCACTTGATCACAGGTGATGCTCCACCCCCTCACAGATTCCTCTCACATAGGCCTCCTTGTCCACCCTCAGTGCACGTGCAATTTTCCGCCTCAACTCCCTGAACAGCTTAGCTCTGCCATTAAGCCTGGCCCTATGACTCTGGTCAATGGTATCCAGTGTCCCTTGAGAGACAAAATTCTTCTTCACCCAATGGTGAGTTCCAAGACATCCACTGGCAACATCAAGGACAATGATCTTGAAGGCACTCCACAACTCTTCAGGACCTCCCAAAGCACCCAGACCATCAAAATCCCCACTCGGCCTGTTTGCAAACTTCTCAGCTACACTCTCATCCTTGAGCTTGCCAACATCCAGCCGAGCCTGGGATGGTACCGTTCTCCCGGTTTTAAGTTGCATCTTCAGAGTTGCTACCACAAGCCTGTAGTCGGTCTGAGGAACTGAGCACTCCGGTAGACCCTGCAGTTCTGGATCATCCTCCAGTGACCATCAATGAGCACATGGGCAATCTCCTTTGCCACACCGCCAGCGTTCAAATACCAAGTCCAGCGATGAGCCTGTGGGTGCTGAAACCATGAACCAGCCACCCTAAGTCCATGACTTCTTGCAAAGTCAAGGAACTTAGTGCTATTCTGGTTCACCTTTCTAGACGCATGGGGACCAACACACCTCTCATAACCATCCCTATCATCCCTATGGTTCCAGACCCATAAACAGTCGATGCATTGAAATCCTCCAAGACTAGAAGTGTATCTCGCCTGGAGCACTGATGAACTACAGACTCAAGCTCGGCATAGAATGCGTCCTTCACGGTGAGATCATTCGTGTCAGTTGGAGCATATACTGATAGTCCGGGAGCCAACCTGTGTACGAGGCTGTTTTAGGGTTGGACCTTACAGCCTCTGCTATAAAATTTTACACCCCCAGGATGTTTAGATATATGTTTGCAGTTCATGAAAACCAATGTTGGCAATTCATAAGCTCTTGCGAAAAATTTTGGCGGACGTTTTTGTTTGAGGAAGATTTGAAAAATTTGATAAAACAGCAATTGTCAATAAAATTTCTAAAAAAATTAAAAAATCACAGTCATGAAAAATAAATGTGAACTAAATGTAAGAATTCAATCAGTGCATTGTAAAATGACAAAAAAAAAATTGCCTTTGTGGAAGTAAACCTCATAAAAGTACATAATTTTGTGAAAAATGCCTTAAAAATAACGTTTTTTGAAGATGGCCTTTAGAACTTTTCTTATCATAGGCAGATGCTGCATTAGAATACTAATTTCTCTTAATGTGATATGAACATGGTATCCATGGCTAATTAAAACAGCAAATTTGAGTGAGTTCTATCAATTTTTAAAGAGAAAATTAACATTTTTGTCAACCAAAGTTACCCCCCTACCCCAAAATCCTCTTACTCTATTGAACACAGTTCGGTTAAGGTTTGCTGGATCAGGTTGGGTGCTTCACAGTTCACTCTTCCAAGGAAAATTCAATGGTGTTTGGAGTGACATGGCCCTGGAGCAGACATACAACAATGAAGGGAAGACATCTCTGTTCAAAGGCATATCTCAGGCACCAGCTGCTGAGATAAATATGTGAAGACAGCACCATTTCTCACAGCTGTATCAGAGAACATAAAGTCTATGGCTAATCTAGGCCAACAGGAATCTACTCATCATGGAGAAACACATAAGCAGGCAACAGAAGAACATATGCATGTTGAGGAGATCAAAGAAAGTGATATGCCAGCAGATGATAAACCCATTCCAGTGTAACAACCAAGTGGATCTGCTCAATAGAGCAACTGGTGAGAAGGATGCTTCAAAAGACTTGGTCCATGCTCAAGCTAAGGGCATGGAAGCCATTATGAAAGCAGAAGAGGTGGTCTCTATTAAGATTGAACCACTGAAGCTGGTAACTTTCTCCTCACAGAAGAAATCAAACCCATCAAGGAAACAGAGTTTAATCAGGATCTATCAAGATGAGACTGCAGCTACACGTGTGCTGTGTTTCTATCGAGATGCCGACCCAGTCACAAGACAGATTGCATTTTCCCATGAATGGACAGACTACCCATCATCCCTGTTTGAGGTTGATCCACGCTTAGCACAGGGGTTTGTAATGCGCAAAGGCAACAAGTCTGATTTTGTGGCAGTGCTAATTGCTGAAGCTGAGCAGGATGTTGTTTTACAGCTGCCATCATTACCACAGAGTGACCTATACACAGTTTATCTGGTAGACACAATGGCATTTGTAAATAAATACCAAAAAATGGGTGTGAAAACATTTGGTGAACTTCCCCAGCTGTATCTTCGCAAGCTCCTGCAGTTGAAACCTGAAATGTGCAACTGTGTCAACATCATTGGTGATCAGTATGATTTTGATGATACCCATACTTTGAAGGGTGATGAGCAGCAGAGGAGAAACCAGACAGACCAGGCAAGACAATTCTCACCATCCAAGAGTCTAGAAATTCCGGACTGGAATTTACTCATGAAGAATCCAAGAAATAAAGGAAATCTTCAGAACTTCATTGGCACTTCCCTTTGTGAGAGTCCTGAAGCTATTCCGGATGGAGTGACCATCATTCTTGGTGGTATGATGGAAAACAAAGGTCACACTCTTTCCATCACATCAGCATCAAGTTCAGTTCTGGACTTACCTTGTGAAGAACATGAAGAGGCAGACACAAGGATTATTGCTCATCTTGCATATTGTGTGGAATATCTTGATCACCATCGAGCTGTTGTGCATGCAACAGATACAGACATAATTATGCTGTGTATATATCACTTCTGCTGCTTGAACACATTGCAAGAACTCTGGATACAACGGCAGAATCAATACCTACCTATTCATGAGCTGGTAGAAGTGTTGAGCAAGAAGTACCAGAAAATCCTCTTGATGTCGCACTACACTTCTGTGCACATATGTGTTGTGTGGATGTGACACAGTGAGCTACCCATTCAGAAGGGGAAAAGAAGAGGGTCAGGTCAGGTATGGGAGCATGTGCCAGAACAGCGCGTCGCTGCGTCCACTCCGCCGGTACTCCAGGGGCCTCCATCTGGCCATCCCCCAGGCAGATGCCAGGCCCATCCCCATCTCCTTGAGATGATGGTCAACCTGCTGCAACCATGAGGCACGTGGTCGGCCCACTGGCCTCCTCCACTCATGAGACTCCCTCGCTGAGAGAATCTGGTGAGCAGGATCAGCGTCAGGAAAGCAGGCCACATGTCCATACAGCCGCAACTGACGCTCACGGACTATGCAGGTAACAAATCTCATCCGAGTCTCTCTCAGCAACCGCTCGTTGGACACAAAATCCGACCAGCGATAGCCAAGGATTCTTCGAAGAGACCTGGTACCAAAGGAATTAAGTCTCTGTCTCAGATCCTTGGTCAAAGTCCAAGTCTCGCACCCATAGAGCAAGACTGGAAGTACCAAGGACCTGAAGACTCGGACTTTCGTCCTCCCGCACAGGTACCGGCAGCGCCACACCCCATGATCCAGTGAATCCATGACTCCCCAGGCCCGACCCAGACGTCTATTGACCTCCGGCTCACAACCTGCGGAGACATGAATATCACTGCCAAGGTAAGTGAATCTATCCACGACCTCAACATCCTCACCACAAACAGACACAGACAGGACAGCAGCATCAAGATGTCACCGAAAGCCTGGATCTTAGTTTTGACCCAAGAAATCCGTAATCCCAACGGCTCCGACTCCTCATTCAGCACCTCGAGGGCCCCAAGAGGATGTCTAAAAGTCTCCGCAAAGATGACTGCATCATCTGCAAAATCAAGGTCGAGATCATGACATTGCCAAACGATGCACCGCAACCTGATCTCTCCGACATCCTCCCTAAAATCCAGTCCATACAAGTGCTGAAAAGTGTGGGGGCAAGTACACATCCCTGACGAACTCCAGTAACAACTGGAAATAAGTCAGAGATGGTACCACCACACTTCACAGCACTCTCAGTACCAGAGTAGAGTTCAGACATCAGATCGATCAGTTTTGGTGGCACCCCACGAAGACCAAGAATCCTCCAGAGGACATCCCGATTCACTGGATCGAACGCTTTACAGAGATCAACATAGGCTGCAAGCAGCCCCTGCCGAAACTCTCGTCTGCGTTCGGTGAGGACACGAAGGGCAAGGATACGGTCAATCGTTGACCTCTTTGGTGTAAAGCCTGACTGCTCTGGACGCTGGTGCTCAAGCAGATGGTGGCGAACCCTATCAAGAATTATCCGAGCAAAGACCTTGCCCGGCACTGAGAGCAGCGTCACCCCTCGGTAGTTGTTGCAGTCTTGGCGATCACCCTTCCCTTTCCAGAGAGGGACAACAAGGCCCCTCTTCCAGTCAGTTGGGATGATGCCTGTGTTCCTGTGAAAAGAAGAGCGGCACAGGTTTCTCTGGGACTGATAGGAAACCTTCCCCACTTTGTTGATTTTGGAAGAGATAGTGAAATGGCAGCAACAGAATGTGTCATTGATGAGGCCAGAGTATACTGGACTGCTCTGTATGGCCAAAAAGGGTTCAGCTGTTTGGATACCCTCAGGCAGCATATGTTTGTCTCTTCAAAATTAGACCTTAGGTCACTGCCAGCAACAGAAGATGCGTTTTACTTCCTTGTTTTAAGAGCATTGTATCAATTGCTTCTGTATAGACGTGCACATCTCAGTGACCGAGCACTTCCCCCAGCCACAACATTTGGCAGAACCCTTATCAATGGAAAACTGGTCCCAATTCTCATGTCTAAGCCAGCCAAGCCAAACATAGACAAACGGTGTCTTGCATGTGCAAATTATCCAAATGTCTGAAACGATGTTCATGCAAAAAAGGCTGCTGTGCCTTGCTGAGTGACATGCATATGCCTTCGTCAGAGAGGTTCATGTGGTGGAGTTGTTTCAGAGAGTGACTCTTCCTCTGAAGAGGATGTTTCATGTCACAATATTGTGTTAATCCATTTCTAATTTTATCTTCCTTAAAACCATGGCATGTAAAAGTATGTTCTTGTTCCTGACCCCATTGATAGTCAAGCATTTCTGAGTTGCATAAATCTTTTGTTGTTTGACATATAACCTTGTCAATTGTAGGTAGGTTAAATCACCAATTGTGATATAGGAAATGAACTCCTCTTTAATATGAGGGGTCATTTGTGTATATAGGTTTAGTGGTTATGATTTTAGGACAATATGAATTACCCCTACCCCCATCCTACATCTTCGCTTTTGCCAACATTTTGTTATCAGAGGGGGCTCGCATAAGTGTTGACTGTGTTGTTGCGCAAGAGTTTCACCATTGCCAACATTGGTTTTCATATACTCAAAGGGTGTCTCTTTATGAAAATCAACACAAAAAATTTATAGCAGACCGGGAAATTTTTTTTTAATTTTGATCGGTTGGCTCCCGGACTATGAGACCAGGGAAATGACACCAAAGGAGTGGCGAATCCTTAGTCTCATAAAATGCTTGTTGACTGGTGTTACCTCAATTATCATTGGAGTCAGATTATTGGACACAGCTGCAGCAGCTCCTTGGGCATTGTAACCATCAGGCAACCAGGCCAATCGTAGGTGTAACCACTCGCCATGATATCGCCGTAATCCGGTCTCCGAACCTCAGAGAGAGCTGCAATACCGATGTTCAAATCCTGCTGCGTCAACAGAGGATGGGTCATGGCATGCAATAACATTTGATGGGGCAAACGGGACATAGAACAACCAACAATGCTGTGAGAAAGGGAAGAAATTGAGAATACAACAGCATTCCTTTGACGCTTGGGCTTGAAGTCATGCCCACCAAAATGCCTTGATCTCGTCCAGCATCACAAACGCTCGACAAAAGTCGACTTTTCATCGGACCAGCCGGAATGAAATTTTTCGTAAATTTTGATGCCATAAAAGCAGGGTTGTAAGATCATGTTATGCCGATAAAGTTTGGTGACTTTGTCCGAAGCAATCGGAGAGGAGATAGAAAACTTGACAGACAGACCCCGCAATAAACGTATTACCCCGCGCACGCAAAGCGAAAAGCGAGGTTAAGCAGTTGGTTCATGTCTGTCCGTCTCTCCATCCATCTGTCCACAGATGTCAGTTTATGATTGAAGAACAGCGTATTTTAATTGAATGTTATATTTTGAACACGAATCAGAAAACGAACCTGCCGTTTAGGTTTTCTTCTCAATTCATCCCTCTCACACATGCACAGAGAGGAGTGACATAATATTTTTTTACTCTGCCTGTCTGGCAGTCAAACAGAATTTAAAATCACTCCAAACAGGAAACTTACTGTTTTTAAGGACGTCATAAAGAGCACAAACAACCAGGCACGAAGAACTACGGTAATGCGTTGGATTAGGTGGTGTACAAGCTACTGCGTCAACAGAGGTAAAACGGTGGTAAATTCCGGAATAAGTTTTGTTTATACGACCTTTCCAATCTTTACTTTATTTAATTTGAATTATATACTTGAACACGAACACCAATCACCTTCTTGTCACTTTGAAAACCCTTCCATTTCGCAGTACTTGGACATATTAAATAAGGTGTCGTACAAGACTGCTTCAATAGCGTTAAACTCCTAGAATTTTTTTTTAAACGATCTTCAAAGTCATTATTCGATTTAAATTCAATTATTTACTTGAACACAGCATGGGGTAACATGTTCTATGAACTCTCCAGTGACTATCGATACACCTCGTTACACTTACCTGTGTAGTCCATTTGTCATTTCCTAAACCAAGAAATGCTCTTTCCTATGAAGTTTTTTTTTTGTCGATTTATATTCATTTGGGTACCTAGAAAAATTTGAGCTTGGTTGCCGAAATTGGCAACATTGGGCAACTCTGGTAATTTGCATAATCCAAGATGGCCACCAAACGCCATCTCGATAATTTAGCATCTGACTCGCTAATCCTAGAATGGTGTGTAATACATCTTTTTTTTTAGGGTTTTCATGTGGGTAGAATCCATTTCTGATATTACTTTTCCGATTGCATGTCAATCTCATGTGCAAAAGTTCAGGTCAAGGTTACATTTGACCTCTGTCTGGACAACCATTGGATGTTTCAACGAAATGGCAACGAAAAATATTTTAACATTATAATATTATATAATATTACATATACTGTATATATTTAATGTTATAGTTAAAAGTTTGCATGCATTTGTGCAATTTTCTTCCTAATTTTAGTGTTTATTTCACATGATTCGAGATGACCGATATCAGCGCCTGATGTTGGGCAGTACTTGCTCCCGACCTGCAGCAAGTCTGGATGAGTAAGAACATTCAAGCTACAAGCAGTAACAAAAAACTTATCGAATGTGCAACAGAGCGGCATGACGATGAAACGCTTACGAGAATGGATACTCACGACGATGGTGCATTTGGTCATGACGAAGCAGACATCACCATGATTTCCTATTTCCTTGTGGCAGCCACCTCTGGAAAGGGTGTGATACAGAGGACTTCCCGGGCTTGGCTGATGTGCTGGATGAAGTGAGCACCACAGAAGCTGATTTGCTGGAAGCAGCAAAACCTTTCTTCCTCGCTCTGTATGGTCAGGTACCGGGAACTTCTATGGAATCTGCTCGCTTTACGCTATTCACCAAAAAGAAGAAAAGTCTCAAAGTGATGGCCCTTCTTCCAACAACGACCAACTTGTTACAACACGTGTTGAGGGCTCATTTACAAGTGATGTTGTGGAAAGCGGCAGACCACCGAGCTCCACCCGATGATTCAGCTGATCTCACAAAATTTGGATGGGAGATTCAGGATAATATCCCTCTTCCTGTCACTGCGAAGGGTGACCTGGCACCGGCAGAGCTAATTGACGTGATCCGGTGTCAATGTAGGGCACAGAGTAAGAAGTGCATCACTGAGGCGTGTGGCTGCCACAAAGAACATCTTTCATGTACGTCATACTGTAACTGCTCTGGTGAAGATGGCTGCTGCGATCCACACTCAAAGAGACGAGACGTTCAAACTACAGATGAGGAGTACGTCGATATGGAGGAGACTCAGGAGGATGATGTAGACCAGGATGTTGGGAAAGAGAATTTTGATGAGGGTGCCGATCAGGAGAGCGAAGGCCAGGAGGATGAGGATGGTCTTTCTGATCCCGATTTCGAGTGGGAGCATACAGAAATTTGATTCAGTTGGGGAAGATCACAATTATCGTCTTATTGTATAATTTTACTCTAATGTAATTGTGAATACCAGCTTTTGTGACGTGTTAGTGATATTTTTCACATGAAGAAAACATGAACAAAGTGAATCGTTAATGTTCATCAAGTTGATTCAATTCGCGGTCCACCCCTTTATCTGACTTTCAACGCATGAGATAGACCTGTAATCGAAGGAATAACATCAGAAATGGATTCTACATACATACCAAACCTGAAAAGAGGTATTACACACCATTTTAGGACAAGCGGGTAAAAAATTAAATTATCGAGATGGTGATCGGTAGCCATCTTGGATTATGCAAATTACCAGAATTGCCCAAAGATGCCATTTTGGCAACCAAGCTCGAATTGTTCTGGGACCTCATACGATTCCAAATAAACATTAAAAAAAATCATAGGAAAGAACATTTCTAGGTTTGGTATTGAACAGATAGAAACGTCAAATCGACTAGTCGGCGTCTTGGACTATTGTGAGATCCCGTTCGTAGACCGTTTGGGATGCCCCAGGTGTGGTCATCGGTTCACCTTGAAAGAATATTTGAATATCAACCAATAAAAGTTGACAGATCTCTCAGATATTTATTGTAATAGCATCCAATTCAGATGAAAAAGGAAATCCTTTATTATCAGAAGTTTGGCACTTCATCATTGTGGCCAAGAATGATGACACGTGACATGTTTTAATTGTACATTGACTCGACCTGGTGGTGTGAAAGCCTCCCTTTTACTTCTTCTTTGTATGTAGCACTTTACTGCGGCGAGCATCAATTGCTGGGGGCACAACTGTGCCACGGATGCAGTGCCCCCCTGTAAGGTAGAGCAGGGATCAGTAATTTGTTGATGCCGGCGATAGCTCGTCTACTCTTCATCAAGTCACCTTGAAGTCTTTTACACCCCCTCTGTGGGTGGCACTGTATCGGGCTGAGTGGGTAGTGGTCATCTATTCATGGTTAGTGCACGATCCGGACTTCCCGGGTGCAGATCTACCCTCGGATTGGTTGTATTGGAAGGATAGCTTGCTTGCCTCTGATGCATCCCATTCCTGGTTTAATTCCACCCGGATTCGAACCTGAGATGGCCATTTGTTGCAATGCAAGTGTGAGATCGCATCGGTCCACCATGGATTACAACATTATCATTGGAGGAGATGAATCCGTTCTGCTGTCACGTTTGAAATGGTACATGTTAGAGTTGCCCTTTAGGCTGTTAATGCGGAACTCTATGTGCAGGTCACGTGCGTTCACTTGTTCTCAATTATCTTGGAAGAAACCATAACATTGAAGATGTGCACACCCTCCCGCTCCGCTCATTAAAGATGGTTTATAAATTCCTCTGAAAATCCAATCTTTTTAACTTTTTCTTTTCTTTTGTCCCATTTCCTTACCTCTTCCTTTGCGAAGCGCTTTTGGATTTTTTTTTTCCAAAATAAGAGGAACCTTCAGTAAGGAATTGATTGATCCCGGTCTGTATATTGATAGAGCAGCACCCATGAACATGCGCTGCAGATCCAACTCAAGAGAGCATATTGCAATGTCCTGTGGGAGATTGTTTTTATTATTCCAACATTCCATAGTTTGACGCATTACCACATTGCTGTGTTTGCTGATTATAAAGGATCGGATATTGGTATTGTTTTCCGTAAACAATGGCGATCATGCCTGGAATGTGTTTCAGGTGCAAGTTTTGGCATTATGACGAGACTTTACCCAAAGCCAGTGTTATCGTGGTGTTCCACAACGAGGGATGGTCCACACTTCTCCGCACGCTTCACAGCATCATACGACGAACTCCGACACACTCTCTTGCTGAGATTGTTCTCATCGATGATGCGAGCACAAAGTGTGAGTACCACCACGTCCTTTAAATCATCATTACCCTCACCAGGGGAGAAGGTATTGCATTTGGGTCGGTCTGTCTGTTTGTTTGTTTTTGTTTGTTCGTTTCTTTGTCTGTTTGTCCACACACAACGTTTAGTGTTCTTCTCCGCAACTGCTTGTCTGATTCAGAAGAAATTTTCACCATAGGTGCGACGATTCGTGTGTAATTTTTTTTTTCAATGATAATTATGACATCAAAGGTCACGTGGTGTAGCAGCCATATTGGATTTACCCTAAAACCTGTAAAAATTATTGTCCAGAACAGTCGGACAGATCGAGAGGAAACTTCACACAAATGTTCCCCAGGCCTTGGAGATACCAGGGTATTCTGAAAAATTGATGTCACATGGTCTGGCAGCCATGTTGGATTGAGCGAAAATCTTTTTAAAAAATTATTTCTCTTGAACCGCTTCATCAGTCAATGTGAAACTTCAAAATGATGATGTCATGGTGATGGGGATTATACGTTTTAAATTTCAACCTCATCAGACACATGGTCTGGCACCCAGAATTATTTATTTATTTTTGATCTGGGTTCCATTTGATTTTTTTTTTTTTTAATAAGGCTCAC
>NC_140978.1:44153118-44158118 GCF_056783735.1 Eptatretus burgeri | reverse complement strand
CGTAAACAAAAGTGTCTTCGAGGTTTTCATCTGAGATGATGTCGTCCATAACCCGTTGGAAGCAAGCTACTCCATTCGTGACACCGAATGGTATCCTTCTGAACTGGTAGAGGCGCCGCCCTGCCTGGAATGCAGTGTACGGTTTGTCTTCCTCTCGGATGGGAATTTGATGATAGGCGCTTCGCAAGTCGATGGTACTGAATACCTTATAATTGGCCACGCGTTCGACCATCTCATCTATGCGCGGCAGGGGGTAGGCGTCGAGTTGGGTGAAGCGATTGACCGTTTGGGAATAATCGACAACCATCCGTCTCTTTATGGTTCTGACTGCTGGTTACTAACACCTGTGCGCGCCATGGCGAATCCTTTCGGTTCTATAATTCCCTCCTCCAGTAATCGCTTGGTTTCTGAAGTGATGAAATTCATGTCAGCAGTGGTATATCGCCGCGATTTGATCGCTATCGGTTTGCAGACCGGCGACAAGTTAGCGAACAGCTGGGGGGACGTCACCTCCGCGGTGGTCAGCGCATTTAAAATTAGACGAGGCTTGCTTCCTCCAAAGGGTATTTCGACGCTCGTGTGCTGCTTGAGGACATTATGACCCAGAATTACGTCTGCGCACAAATCACGAAGCACCAGCACCCTTACATCCCGATGCGTGTACCCTTTTACGTCCAATTCAACATTGCAGTACCCTCGTACGCGAGATTGTAGTGAGGTGGCGGCCATGCATACCGTATTGTCAGTCGGGTGGATTACCCATTTCCTGCCCTTCACTAGCGAGCTGTTGACGAAACTTTCAGAGCTACCGGTATCAATCAGTGCCTCAGCCATATGCCCGTTAATTCGCACGTTGATGATAGCCTTGGATAGATTCCCCGGGGAGGCTGCAGTCAATTTATTTTGCGAGTAGAGAGCCGCAGAAGTGGGTTTATTCCTCCTTAGAGTAGATTTACATACCCTGGCATAATGCCCTTTCTTGTCGCAATTCATGCATGTGGCATCTCTGGCGGGACATTTTTGACGAGGATGCCTTTGTACCCACAAAAGAAGCATTTACCGACCGGAGCAGTTGCTGAGGAGTTTGACGAGGTCTGGGTATCCGGCTCCTCGGGTGTTTCTCCATCCCTCATGTCTGGCTGTGTCTGTGCCAGTGGGGTTCCTTGGGTTCCCATCGTAGCAGCGTTCATGAGCAGCATCGGTGTCCCAAATGACTCAGATTGCTGCTGAGCCGTATCCATCGCTCGAGCCTGATCGACTACCTTGTCAAGAGTGGGTTGCGCTTTCTCTAGTAAGCGTTGCCGTATGTGGGCTGATCTGAGTCCTTGGATGAATGCCTCCCGTGTGGCTTCCTTTCGGTGTTCCTCGGCGCTACACGCCCGGAAGCTGCAGTCTTTTCCCAGCTGATTCAGAGCTTGCAGGAACTGATCGATTGTCTCCCGGCTGCTTGCTTGCGTGTGTTGAGAAGATGTCGTATGTATACCTCGTTCTTGGGCTTCACGTAGAGCGCCTGCAGCACGTCAATCGCTGCTTCGTAAGTGTCGCACCCCGAGAAGAGCCTGTACACGCCGGGCGAGACATGATTCACGAGAGCGGCAAATTTGTCAGCTCCTCCGCGATGATGGTCAGATAGTGTGAGAAGGAGCAGAACCAATGTGACCATTTCATTTCTGCATCAGTCGCGTTCGGGTCTGCGTCGAACCTCTCTGGTTTGTAGATCTTGTCCATCTTTGGTTGAGAGAGCCGAGAAAATCAAATGGAATAAATTGAAATGAGAGCGAGAGATGAACCTTCAGAGTTTAGGCTTTATTCCATTTGATTGGAGCCGCTTCTGTGGGCACACCAGGAAATACAGGTTCAGCTCGGAGTACATAAGCAGAAACGTATACATGTGCAGTTAACCATTGCAGACTAAATCCGCGTAAGCACGGAGTTCGATATAATCTCCATTCTCACCAGTCAATGAGCACCTCCAGTTAACGAGCATCAAGTGGACAGCCGATGTCAATAGCAATGCCCCGGGGACAATCACTCGTGCCGCAGAGAGACCTCCCCTTATACGCGAGACGCACAACATGTGATCCCGCGTCATGTCCCTCGATTCACGTTAATTCACCACATACCTGAGTAATATGTTTACCTTTCACACCTGAGTAACATGTTTACCTTTCACACCTGAGTAACATGTTTACCTTTCACACCTGAGTAACACACGTTTACCTTTCACACCTGAGTAACATTTTTACCTTTCACACCTGAGTAACATGTTTACCTTTCACACCTGAGTAACATGTTTACCTTTCACACCTGAGTAACATGTTTACCTTTCACACCTGAGTAACATGTTTACCTTTCACACCTGAGTAACATTTTTACCTTTCACACCTGAGTAACATGTTTACCTTTCACATCTCAGTAACACAGGTTTACCTTTCACACCTGAGTAACACAGGTTTACCTTTCACATCTCAGTAACACAGGTTTACCTTTCACATCTCAGTAACACAGGTTTACCTTTCACATCTCAGTAACACAGGTTTACCTTTCCCATCTGAGTTATGTACTTCCTTCATCGTCCTTTGATGACGTGATTCTTAATTTCCATCTGTTTTTTTTTTCTTTCCTTCACAATCTTGCATTTCAGTAAAACAGTAAACCAGAATTTGCATGTCTCTAATTACGTGTTATCTTTGTTTAGTGTGAACAACCTTTAAATGTTCTATAATACATCTTTCGAAATGAAATGTAAAAAGTCTTCTCTCTCAAAAAAAAACAATTATTTATCACACACACATACACACACACACACACACACACACACACACACACACACACACACACACACACACACACACACACACACACACACACACACACACACACACACGCAATCATTTAAATGCGAGTATTTACAAGCATGAAAGTAAAAGGGCACATAAGAGTAGATTTAACCATAACACGTATTCTTTCTTATACAATCTTACTGGCAGAAGGGACACATGGCCATCATTCAAATCAGGGGCGAAGAAGATGAGAAGTAGAACTTGAGAAGAAAAGAATAGTAAAGTATGGAGAAAAGAAAAGTAGGGTCTTTTCTTTTCTCCCTCACCTCACACAGCCTGACGAGGCTGCGCCAGCCCAAATATACTAGAGAATGGGGAAGATGGGCAGCAGCGATACAGCATGATGGGACATGCAGCCATGTCACTGAGGTGGCCAGACCCAGGAGGCAAGTCTCACTGTTCACATCACCTTACCAAGTCGCTCACTGGTCACTGACACGTCGTAAAAAGGTGTGTGTGTGTGTGTGTGTGTGTGTGTGTGTGTGTGTGTGTGTGTGTGTGTGTGTGTGTGTGTGTGTGTGTGTGTGTGAGTGAACCCTGTCGCTTCACTGAATATGGAGAAGGAGTGATCTTCCTTTATTTTCTTTCTTTCTTTTTTTTTTTCAAAGTTTTATGGCGTTTTCAGAGCCGTGAGCCTCTATATACGCCACGTGCCAAGACATAACAGTGGTACGTGAAGGTGCGTTTAGGTAATCCATAATACTATATGGATTTCACGCTCTCTTTAAAAAATTCTCAGAACCACCTTGCAGAGTCATGAATGCTTCTGGTTCAAATGGCTGAAAATGTTCGGCAGATCCAACACACCAATCCCCGCCTCGTTCGTACTTTGAAATTGATGCAATTTGGGTCTGTCATACAGAGGGAATTAAAAAAAAACATATGGTTCAAATCAAGCAGCTTGTAGAGTGCTCACCAAGTGGCTTAAGCACTCAAGGAAGCACTCCAACAAAGCTTTATCACCTTAACAATAGCCTGGCGTTGACTCTGTGGTTAGGGTGGCGGTTTGGGATCCTAGGGTCCTGGGTTCAAGCCCCGTTGGCCGCTGAATTAATACACCGGGGGGTTGACTCAGCTTGTCATCCTTCCGAGGTCGGAGAAATGAGTAGCAGTTCCAGTGTGTGTACTGGTAGAGGGGCACTGCATCAGCGACAGTCGCGCTTCAATAAATGATAGCTACCCCGGCAGCTAAGCTGCCATACGACCACCACCACCACCTTAACATTGTGTCGAATGTCAATTTGTAAATTATTTTTCAAAAACGACGTCCTCTGTGATAAAAAAGAACAAAAAAAACCAGTCAATCACACCGCTTGTGACTGTATTGCCATGGCTGACAAACATCGGTTGATAAAGAACAGCTGGCCTAGCAAACAATTCGAGATTTATACAGCGATTCGTCAGTGTGATTATCAGCGATTAATGACCATCGATTCATAGGTATGAAGCTCTCTCATAGAGAAACTGTTATGACCTATTCCAAGGCAAGGAATTTTTATTAGGCTGAATCAAAATGGTGACTAAGACCCCTGCGAATTGAAGTTGAGCTGACCAAGGATAAGCCTTTCATAAAGGTACGCCATTAATTATGTTCAAAAGGGGTGTTTTAATTTACTCAAATACACAGTTTTCACTCATGCACCCCCTTGGAGTTTCCCTTGCTATGCATGAAAAGTTTCAGGCTGCTAAGTTTCATGGTTTTGGAGTTATGGATTTGAATGAAAGGTTTCATGACTATCCTACTAATAGGGAACAATTTACAGTCTTTAAAAGCTCTAATTCTTCACGGAGAGCTATCAACCATGGAGTTCTCCAAGGATCTACACTTGGGCCTCTTCTTTTTCTTCTATATGTTAACGATCTACATACTTGTTATCCTTTTTTTTAAATCTTTTTTTCTCTTTGATGATGATACAACGATCATGTGTTCCAATCTTAGTTACGACTCTTTGATCATATTATGATCATCCTGGTTTAAATCAAACAAACTTTTTATATATCCCAATAAAACCAAGTGTATATGTATATTTTTTTCCATTCGACAAAATTTTTCAGTGTAATCTTGGATCACAAACTTTGCTGGACAATCACATTTCATCGACTGTTCACATTGTTTCTCGAAACACGGGCGTACTGTCCAAACTTCGTACCTTCCTT
>NC_140978.1:44075618-44145618 GCF_056783735.1 Eptatretus burgeri | reverse complement strand
TCTACAAAGGTACAAAGAGCAATATTGATTGTCATTGATGGAGAACACGTCCTCGGGGCATGGCCCCATCCTGCGATTTCTTTCACACTTTGTCGGTGAAGTTTAGCAAGAGGTGGTAATTTTGGCCTCGGCCTTGTACAACATAACCATTCAATTACATTGGAAAGTCCTCCATGCATGCCTGATAAATGCACAATGGTATGACTGAAACTCGGATTAGTTTTATACTCAAGTGCCACAATTTTTCAACTAAGCTCACCGGGCAGGCTCATCATACTCTCTACCGTAGGGTTGCGTGGAGAAATTTGCACTACAAAAGGTGATTTGATTGTATAAACTCATTTGGACAAATCATGGACTCACTCTGAATGATGTCAGGGCCCTCAGATGATGACTCAGGCTGGCGAGACATGTTTGTTGTTGTTTCTTCATTTTTCTCTTCAAGAGCGAGGCTCATGGAACAGCAAGGATGAACTGGCAGTGGAGGAGTGGGGGAAGCAATTGGACACAACCGGCAAGAGGATAAACGAACAGAAAAGGAATAAAGAGAGAAGGGGAGGTAGCACTGAAACCGGTAAGCAAGAGGGCTTGGGTTAGGAGGGATTAATGGGGTAATAAAGATCACAGGTCAAGATGGGGGATGACACAAGGTGGTGATGCACTGCCTGATTGAAGTTCTGTATGAAGAGTGAGAAACTTCGGCCTCTGGAAGGCATTTCCATAGACGAGAGAAGCGAGGAATAAGAGTTGAGGGTTGCAGTCAGCCTGGATTGTGGAATTTTAACCAGGGCAGGGTTACTGGATGAAGATGTAATCCTGCAGTTGATGGTGCGGATCAGAACACTGAGACGTCAGAGGGAGCAGATGGTTAAAACAAAACAAAACAAAATGGAGACTACCAACTTACATGCGATGTTAGAGCAGCAAACCTTGTGCTTTCGCCTCATCATGTGAGATTCCAATAATTTTGAGAGCTTTAGATTCCACAGAATCCAGGAGTGACTGATGTGATGCTGGGACACCGGCCCGAGGCGGAAAACAATGATTCGCCGTCGCAGACAGGTCAGTGGCCTTTCTGTCTTCTACCGCCTCCTTTCTGGTCTTGCACCCTCTGCTCTTTCCATGCTTTGTCCTTCCCAGGTTTCTGCAGTGCACACATGGTCTACCATAAACACCTTTGGTGAAACTACCTAAATCCAGGATCACTGCTCACCATCACTCATTTGTTCTCTTCTCTCCCGCCTTTGGAACCAACTTCCACATTCTCTTCAATCTCATTCTTCCTTCTCGGTCTTCAATACAGCTGTTCACCACCATCTTAGATCGTCCCCAATCCAAAACCATTATCTTTTCTACGCTCGTTAACCCCCACCACACCGCAATCCCTCCTCCTTCCAGATTTCTAGTTTTCCATCCCGAGAGTTTCCTTCTTTATCCATCTTGTCCACAAAGTGCATCCTCTCCTGCCCACTATTCTTCCCCACACCTATTGTTTGGCCAAGTCTGCCTCTATCTGGACCTTCAACTCTGTTGTTGTTTTTTTTTTTCCCCCCCTCTCTGAACTTTCTTTTGTCCTGTTGTGTCGTGGTCCATTCAGTATACAGGTGCTAGTTCTCGCATGAGCCTCGATTATCTATACAAATAAATAAATAAATACTTATTGCAGCAACGGAAAAAGGCCCTGTGGACTGTGTATCTCTGTTTTTCCAAAGAAAGACTTGGATCGACAAAGGATGCCCAGTCTGTGGTTAGTTTTGGAGGCCAGATTTTCTCTGTGGTTGGCCCAGGAGAGGTCATGGCTAATGGTGAGGCCTCGAGGTTCAAAAGACTGAACCTCTTCCAGTGGTTCACCATTGAAGTTTGTGTTTTCTTGGTGTATTTGTTTTGGATGAGTGAAACTCCTTTCTTAAATAACAATACCACATTTGCTTCTGTCCAATCCTATGATATCTGCCAGAACTACAATGAACTGTTAAAGATCTTGATTCAGATTATACTCATCCTCTCGGTTTACATGACACTTATCCACTCTGTTAACATCACACTCATCTGCTCTGTTGACATCATGCTCATCCACTCTGTTAACATCATGCTCATCTACTCTATTGACATCACACTCATCCGCTCTGTTAACATCACGCTCATCCGCTCTGTTAACATCACGCTCATCCACTCTGTTGACATCACGCTCATCCACTCTGTTAACATCACACTCGTCCACTCTGTTAACATCACACTCTTCCACTCTGTTAACATCACGCTCATCCACTCTGTTAACATTACGCTCATCCACTCTGTTAACATCATGCTCATCCACTCTGTTAACATCACGCTCATCTGCTCTGTTAACATCACGGTCATCTGCCCTGTTAACATCATGCTCATTCACTCTGTTAACATCACACTCATCCACTCTGTTAACATCACGCTCATCCACTCTGTTAACATCACGCTCATCCACTCTGTTGACATCACGCTCATCCACTCTGTTAACATCACACTCGTCCACTCTGTTAACATCACGCTCATCCACTCTGTTAACATCACGCTCATCCACTCTGTTAACATCACGCTCATCCACTCTGTTAACATCACGCTCATCCACTCTGTTAACATCACACTCGTCCACTCTGTTAACATCACACTCATCCACTCTGTTAACATCACGCTCATCCACTCTGTTAACATCACGCTCATCCACTCTGTTAACATCACGCTCATCTGCTCTGTTAACATCATGCTCATCCACTCTGTTAACATCACGCTCATCCACTCTGTTAACATCACGCTCATCTGCTCTGTTAACATCATGCTCATCCACTCTGTTAACATCACGCTCATCTGCTCTGTTAACATCATGCTCATCCACTCTGTTAACATCACGGTCATCTGCCCTGTTAACATCATGCTCATTCACTGTGTTAACATCACACTATCCGCTCTGTTACCATTCTGTTCTCGTGTAAATTTTCAAGTGAAAGCGCTATTTAACAAGCCTACCATATCACATTTATTTGTACCTCCAATCCCATCTTCGTCATTAACACGTCATTCATTTAACACAGCATCACGTTCATCATGTGAGATTCATGTGAGATCCCTGACCTAACATCCCCCATACGTCACCGGACAATTCATCAGTATTTTGAAAAGATTCCATCATGGAACAACCTCAGTGCAAGCTCTGTGTCCATCTTTCCTTTATCATTCGGAAATACGGCATGCTCAGTGATGCAGCACCCTATGCTGGTAGTTTTCAGTGAAATCTGTCCCCACCAAGGATCGAGGTAAGAGTAAATATTGAGTTTACCACCTGTCCACCATCAGACCGTCACACCTATCCTCGTGCACCATGGTGAACTTGTCCAAACGAGACCAATGGACAAGTTGCTTCTCTGCAGACTTTCATCTCATGTGTTGTAGTTTCTGATGATGTAAGCAATAGGATTTAAAGCAAGACTGATGGGCCCAGCCGGACCCGACAAGTTACCTTGTCAGTGCGATCTTTGAAACCGTGATAATGATTCCGTTGGTTATATATTTTTTTGTTTTTGTTTGACTTTTTGTTCAGGACTTTCCGTTTGTTAATTCGTGGATGTTGATGAGTTGTTAGTCCCTTTAAGTCCTGCTGAGCAAGATTGAAATTCTATATCTATTTAACTTGGTGTGATGATAACATGAAGCCATCTTTTTTTGCTTCGTGTTACTTCCCTCGAACTAGTTTATATTTCATTGACCCTAACAATGAAAGAGTATTATTGCGCGTTCGCTGCTGCGCTCCAGATAATGTCGACACTGCGTTTTAATATCCACTATAACAATGTGAAAAGTTGGACAGACCGCTGAAGCAGCAAATTCTTCTTGCTTAAGGGCTTGCCTTTAAGTAATCGGTCACAAAATTAGGGTGATAAAATGGTTATGAAGTTCATGTAATAAAATGTTCATGTAATTACAGTAATGTTATATAATATCAACTTCCGAGATGACATGCTTCAGTTGTGGCTAATCCTGCAGAACAAGAGCTAAAGACGCCCTGGAAACTGTTGATTTCTATTCATAAGTCTTTGATTTCAAAGAATAAGAGATGTTAAAATTTACAATTCGTTTTTCCTCACGCAGCATCATCTGACTGCTGGTTGCATCATTTCTGGGGACATGGCGAGGCCTTTGTGAGAAATTTCTGTAATTGAGTACTTTTGAAGAATAAATTGACTGTTGACCCTCGTTCTTAATTTTCAGTGATCTTCCGTAATTAATCATACATCAGGATTTCCATCCCGAGTGCCATCTTGACGCTTCTCCCTCAGACAGATTTTCCATATCATCCACTCGTGTGTCACTGTTTCCATTGTTGGGACTGCACATTGTGACTTTACTTGTGGTAATACTTCAAAAATGTTTCCACGAACATCTGGGCGCATTATGATCAAATGAAGATCGTTTATCAGGATAACAAATCCATTAAGATAGTCGTTTATCGCGATAACAATTCCATGAAGATAGCCATTTATTGGGATAACCATTCCAAGAATATAGGCATTTATTGGGTTAGCCATTCCATGAAGAAAGCCATTTATTGGGATAACCATTCCATGAAGAAAGCCATTTATTGGGATAATTCCATGAAGATAGCCATTTATTGGGATAGCCATTCCATGAAGATAGCCATTTATTGAGATAATTCCATGAAGATGATAAATTATTGGGATAGCCATTCCATGAAGATAGCCATTTATTGGGATAACAATTCCATGAAGAGAGCCATTTATTGGGATAACAATTCCATGAAGATAGCCATTTATTGGGATAACAATTCCATGAAGATAGCCATTTATTGGGATAACAATTCCATGAAGATAGCCATTTATTGGGATAACAATTCCATGAAGATGGTTATTTATCAGGATAACAATTCCATGAAGATGGTTATCAGGATAACAATTCCATGAGGACGGTCATTTATTGCGATAATTCCATTAAGAAGGTCCTTCACCACGATAATGCCATGAAGATGATCGTTTCGGCATTTTGATTCCATGGATATAGTCATTTATCAGGATAATATTTCCATGAAGATGGTCATTTGTTACGATAATTTCCAAAAGATTTTTCATTTATCCGGATAACAATTCCATGAAGATTGTCGTTTTGGCATTATGATTTCATGGAAATCATCATTTATCACGATAACAATTCCATGAAGATTTATCATTTATTGGGATAACAGGGGAAACTTTTCAACACCCTGTTTTTGTATGTATTCTCTCGACGTTTTGTATTCCCTCTTGTGTTACTCTTGCTGAAGTATAATCAGAAGTTCAGGGAATGACATGCACAAACTGTAATGTGACTGATCATGGTCTTTAGGGATTAGATCCGGTCACGCCAGAGATTTTCCGCTGATTGGTGCTAACCCGAACCACCCTTGAGTGGGAGGCGAATTTGCACGCACTTGGGAGTGAGTGTTTCTAATTTGATTTATGTGGCACACTTATTCTCACCAAAACAATTTACCACGCTGGAGGCACGTCAGTAAACTAAATATCCACGGTGAAGGAAAAAAATACAGATTTTAATGAATCCAAAATGTTCTGTGGATACATTGAAGAAATTTTCACACGGTAAGGACCTGGTCGGTGATCAACTTAATCTAGGAAAGGAACAGACTCACCTACTTAAAACTAATATCTTAATGGCACCACGCCTTTACGGGAGAAAATGGGAAGGAAAATAAGAGGATGGGATATAGATGGAGACAGAGGGGGTGGTGGATTGACCATCCCTTAACCTGAGGTACTGTAGGTTGGCTGCACTCTGACATGCAGGTGGGGTCTCTCCCACTCAAATCACGCACCCATACCAGAGAGGGTCACTTCTAGCTTCACCACATAGCCATATGGTGGGCGGATGCTTTGCACTGGAGACGAGACGAGGAGGGCGAATGACACTTTGAGTGTAAGTGGATCACCGCTTATTGACTCCCTGATTGAACTGTCAGAACATTCACGTTGCATTCCACCCCAACTGACCACACTTGCACAATTCTCAAAATTTGTGCCAGAATGAGCATGTCCCCTTTTGTGTGCCCACTGATTGGTGCCAAGTTCCCCATCACGTGATCCCCTGAGTCCAACCAGGTGTTAACTCCTGAGTTGTGATGTCACACTTTAGGCCCCACCTCCTACCCGAGGCACTGTGCACAATTACACGAGGCGTGCAATTAATTAGAGCGGGGATTGGCAATTAGAGGAAAGGAAAGAACATGAAATAGACGAAAGTACAAAGGGATGGCAGGAAAGACTAGGAACTAGTCTAAGCAATTGGGTAAATTGCAGCCACTGTTCTGAACTTCCTGGGTCAGATTGTGGTGGTGTGTGTCAGGTTGGTGCTGAGGTGTCGTCCTCCAGACAGCGATTTCTTTGGGTTCACCTGAGGCGGTCCTTTCGGGTGGGTGCCTCGAATTTCCCATCCCTAAGAGAGGATGATCACCTGTCTCTGTTATCATCTGAGCTCCAGCGTTTGGACTTCAGTGTTGCAGCACTCTCTGAGATTCGGAGACCGTATAGTGGGGGGATCATCACGGCTGGTTACACCTACTAATGGTCTGGTCGCTCTGATGGTTACCATACCCAAGGAGTTGCTGTAGCTTTGTCCAATAAGCTGACTTCCGTGATAATTGAGGTAACATCGGTCAACTAGCGTATTATGAGACTGAGGATTCATCACTCCTTGGTGTAATTTCCCTGGTCTCTGTATATTATGCTCTGACTGATACTCTTCTCATCTTGGGGGATTTCATTGCATCAACTGGCAATGATAAGGATGGTTATGAGACATGTGATGGTCCCCATGGGTCTGAAACTGTGAACCAGAAAAGCACTAACTTCCTTGACTTTGCAAGAAGTTGTGGACTTAGGGTGGCTGGTTCATGGTTTCAGGTTCATTGCTGGACTTGGTATTCCAATGCTGGTGATGTGGCAAAGGAGATTGACCATGTGCTTGTTGATGGTCGCTGGAGGATGATTCAGAACTGCAGGGTCTACCGGAATGCTCCTCAATACCGACCATAGCCTTGTTGTTGCAACTCTGAAGTTGCAGCTTAAATCCAGGAGAATGGTACCATCCCAGCTGAGGCTGGATGTTGATAAGCTCAAGGATGAGAGGGTAGCTGAGGAATTTGCGAACAGGCTGAGTGGAGATTTGTGGGGTCTGGATGTTAAGGGAAATCCTGAAGAGTTGTGGAGGGCCTCAAGCCTACCATCCTTGATGTTGCTGGTGGATGTCTTGGAACCCACTGTCAGGCGAAGAAGAACGTTGTCTCTCAAGGGACACTGGATACCATTGACCAGAGTCACAAGGCCAGGCATAATGGCAGAGCAGAGCTGTTCATGGAGTTGAGGCATAGAACTGCACATGTGCTGAGGGCAGAGAAGGAGGCCGATGTGTGACGAATCTGTGAAGGGGTAGAGCATCACCTGTGGTCAAGTGATTCTCGGCCTGCTTACAGAGGAATATATGCATTGCACTCCTCCGAGCCCATCCCTTGGTGTACTGCAGTTAGAGCAGCGGGTGGTGTGCTCTTGACAGAGGAGTCCGACGTGAAGGCCCGCTGGGCCGGTTACTTTGAGCGGCAGTACCAGGCTGACCCATCAGCTGTTGAGTTTGATATCAGGGGTGTTACTATTCATATTACTGACCCTCCAATCAACTGTGAACCACCTTCGTTTGTGGAAACTCAGGCTGTGGTGAAACAGTTGAAAGGGGGTAATCCTCCTGGGATCTGTAGCATCCATGCTGAACTTCTCCAGGTTGGTGGAAATGCTGTACTTGTGTCATTCCATGCAGTTCTGTGCTCTGCCTGGAACACAGGCGTAATCTTAACTGACTGGAAGAGGGGCCTTGTTGTCCCTCTCTGGAAAGGGAATGGTGATTACCAGGACTGCAACAACTACCGAGGGGTGATGCTGCTCTCAGTGCTGGGTAAGGTCTTTGCTCAGATATAATTATTGATAGAGTTTGCCACCATGTGCTTGAATACCACCCCCCAGAGTAGTCAGGCTTTACACCAAAGAGATCAACGACTGACCGTATCCTTGCTCTTCGTGTCCTCGCTGAACAGAGATGAGAGTTTTGGCAGGGACTGCTCACAGCCTTTGTCGATCTCTGCAAAGCATTCAATTCAGTGATTCAGGATGCCTTCTGGAGGATTCTTGGTCATCGTGGGGTGCCAACAAAACGGATCAATCTGATTTCTGAACTATACTCTGGTTTTGAGTGCTGTGAGATGCGGTGATTCCACCCCCCACTTATTTCCAGTTGTTACTGGAGTTCGTCAGGGGTGTATTCTGGCCCCCACACTTTTCAGCGCTTGTAATGACTGGATTCTGGGGAGGATGTTAGACAGATCAAGCTGTGGTGCATTGTTTCGGAATATCAATATCTCTGACCTTGATTTTGCAGAAGAATCGGTCATCTTTGCATAGACTCCCATCCTTGTGGGGGCCCTCAAGGCGCTCAATGTGGAGACTGGGCCACTGGGATTACAGGTTTCTTGGGTCAAAACTAAGATCCAGGCTTTCAATGACATCTTGGATGCTGCCATCTTGTCTGTACCTGTTGGTGGTGAGAATATTGAGGACATGGAGAGATTCAGCTATCTTGGCAGTGATATGTCTCCGCTTGTTGTGAGCCAGAGGTCAATAGACATCTGGGTCGGGCTTGCGTACTCATGGAGTCACTGGATCACGGGGTGTTGCACTGTCGGTACCTATGCAGGAGGAAGAAAGTCCAAGTCTTTAAGTCTTTGGTGCTTCCAGTCTTGCTGTATGGATGTGAGACTTGGACTCTGACCAGCGATCTGAGACAGTCTTAACTCCTTCGGTACCAGTTCTCTTTGGAAAATACTTGGCTATAGCTGGTCAGACTTCATGTCCAACGAGCAGTTGTTGAGAGAGAATCATATGAGTTTTATTACCTCTATAGTCCATGAGCATCAGCTCTATGGACAGGTGGCTTGTTTTCCTGACGCTGATCCTGCTTACCAGATTCTTTCAGCGAGGGGAGCCTCATGAGTGGAGGAGGCCAATAAGCTGACCATGTGCCTCATGGTTGCAGCAGGATGATCAGCATCTCTGGGGATGCTGATCCCTCGGAGATGGGGATGGGCCAGCCATTTTCCTGACCTGACTTTTCCGGCAATGATTAGGAAATACATGCCTAATCAATGAACCCCTCCCTCAAGGAATTTTCATCATAATAGGAAGGACGAGGGAAAAACAAATATTTGAAAGTTCATTACCATGCTTGTGAAAGTTAGTTTTTCAACACAATCCTATAGATTTTGACCCAAGGAACATAAATCTGAAAGTGCCACAAAAGCCTGATCCCAGATAAGGTCAGTTTTAGTGACCTTGAAATGTTATTAGAGGTCAAATAGGGCAAAAAACTGATATCAATAACTGACACCATTATTGCCTTTGTATGACTTTCTAAGAAATCTCTCATCAAAGCAAAATACTTTCACTCCGGAGTCAAAGTGATGCAGTCAACCGTTTGACCCCTTGAGGTCTTTTGAACTCCATGCATTGCAAGCTTGGCCTGCATGCTATATAATATAGCAGCCACTCACTGGTGTAATCGGGTAAATCAACAGCGGGCGAGTGCACCACGTCACACTGCCTAGAGATGTCCTGATATGCTCGTTAAGGTGTCTTGAATCAACATCAACATGGCTGCACATCCTGTACATATGCTCACGCAATAAGTCAGTGGAATAAAAGTTTATACCGGAAAGTAAACATCATCAACACCAGCTAAAGCTGTCATCCAACGCACCAATTATTGACAACAGATAGGTATTTTTTTTTCAAACAGGTTAAGCAACGCAAAACAGCAACCAAGAAAAAAAAATCTCACTTCAAAGATCAGACGTTGTTGTGTGGTCAACTGTTTGTATCATTGCACACACGTAAGGGAAATGTCGGCTTATTCTTCGAACACAAGTCTGCAATCCCTCCCTCTACCATGAAGACGACAAATGACAAGGCTGTACTTTACCACTGCATCGTCGAAGCAGATTCCGCAGAAGGACCTGATGCCTTCGAGGAAACTGAGCTCCCCCTCACCCCCCTCCCCCCAAGGCTACAATGCCGTAATCATCGATGGTGGGGCCCTCATCGACAAAATGCCACCAAAGCCATTATCAGGTCAAGTCAGGTATGAAAGCATGCTCCAGAGCAGCGCGTCGCTGCTCCACCAAAGCCATCATGCTCGACGTTTAATGATAATGCGGTTACTGTCTTCTGCCCTCCCCTCCACATTAAACTTAAATCTTGTGATCACCATGATGTAATATGGGGCAGATACTTTCCCAAAAATTATCAAAGGTAGCACACGTCACAAGAGAGCAGACAGAACTGGTTGTGGGACATGTCAATGCGTCGCCAGTAATGCAAAGATTCCTCAAGGCCAGAAAACCTGGGAAAAGTTTTTGGCAGATTCTTCAAACAAGGAAGAACTGTTTGAGTTTCTGTTCAGCAAGGCAATGAAAAACCCATACAGTCCTGATGGCAAGAATATATATTTGACCTCTGGTGCCATGGTCGTGCATGTCAGGCCTGGTGACTTAATGATGGAACCTTCAAACCACAAGGAAGCAGACACCAGAATAGTGGTACACATAATCGACACACTACCAAACACCAATTCCTTTCTCATCAGGGCCGGCGACACTGCTGTATTCATAATCATCCGAGGTCAGTTCTCTCGTTTCCGCTCCATCAATCCAAACCTTGACTTGTGGATTGCAGTCAGCAGCGGAAAGCATCGGCAAATGCTTCACATCAATCGACTCCATCAGAGCATTGACCCAGAATGCTATCTTGCATTACCAATATTCCATGCCATGTCAGGTTGTGATACCACAAAATGGACTGAAGAACAAGGGCAAATGTATTTGGTGGAGCACCTTGAACAAACACCCCAAAGTTACAGAAAAACCCGTGAAGATCTCACAGCACCCCTTCCAGGCTTTGACAGGCGATGACTTTGCTGCCGTTGAAGATTTTGTGTCGACTCTATGACCAAACCGACTACGTCTGAGGGCAACGTTTTGAGAATGAACATGTTGTCAAATAAGCCAAGATGTCTAGTGGATTCCGTCAACACAGGACGCACTAATGCTTCACCTTATATGAGCTGTGTACCAGGCATCAATCTGGTATACATGTCATCAGCCAAAACTCCCTGAAGAGGACCCATGTTCCTTCAGCTGGCAAGAATCTGACAACAACCCAATGCCATATGGACTTTGCGCGGCACTGCCACTCAAGCGTTCATGCTGACAGTAAAATGCAGTTGCCACAAACATTGCACTGGCTCCTGCTCTTGCAAAAAAGAACATCTTGAATACACACAACTGTTTAAATCTTCATACTTCAAGAGATCGTGAGATCACAGAGTTAACCACCAGTAAGTAGTTCATCTTGAGGAGTGCTTTCATTTGACACCATAAACGACCATCCTAACACCACTGCATGATATTCCTGGACTTTTGACCTTGCATGACCTTTATTGACCTCCAGGGTCAAGTGGTTGACCGCATCACTTTATACTCTAGAGTGAAAGTGTTTTGTTTTGAGGAGAGCTTTAATTTGACACCACACATGATCATCGTAATATCATCCTTTTGATGTCTGTTTTTTTTTTTTTTTAAATCAAAATGACCTTTATTGACTTCAAGAGGTCACATTGTTGACCCTATCAATTTACATTCCTGAATAAAAGTTGTTTTTTTTATGAGAGCTTTCATTTGACACCAATATTACCTTTGTATGACAATCCGTTATCGATATAGGATTTTTTTTTTGGCCTTTCAAGGTCACCACAACTGACCTTATCCAGGATCAGATTTTCGTGGCACCTTCGGATTCATGTTCCTTGGGTTGAAATCTATAGGATCATATTGAAAAAGTAACTTTCACAAACATGGTAATGAACTCTGGTTGTTTCGACTCCACTACGATGCACGAATAGACTCCAAATGCATGTATACAGCAAGATAGAGCAAGAACCTTTTTTTTCGATTAGTATGTCTGCAAAGAATAATTGTACATTCACTGGTTGTTTACAATCGGGACTCACTGGATATTTAAATGGTACCTGGTTATTTCTGAATTATTTGATGTTAAATTTGATTTTTGAGAAAAAGAAATTCCAATCCAAACTCTTTTGCTTTGTCACAGAGGAAAGGTTTTGCATCATGAAGCAGCTCATCTATCATTCTGTCGAAGAAAGCAAGGAGTGAGTTGTTCCGTTTGCTTGTATTTTTGAACTCTCATCTTCTACAGTCGGTTTTGAATGGGTTTGCCTTTGTTCAAAGTCTACATGCAAATAAACCCTGCTTTTAATTTATGATCACACTTTTAATTTCCAAACCCTGAAAGGCATTTAGTCTTCACACATTCTAAGAAAATTCCCAGGCGATTAATACAAACAGTGAGGTTCACAAGCGAAAAGAACACACTGGGATGAATCCCAATTTGCACACTTCCTATTCCACAAAATGCATCTGTCGGTGGTCCACGCACCTTGTGGGTTTCCTTCCCTTCAGTGTACGTATGTTGTTCGTGGTGCCAAACCCAGCACGTTCTCTAATGACTGCAATCCAAGCTTTGAGCTTCACGAGTCTGAACGAATGTACCTGTCGGCTATCACTTGAATGGGTCTTTCTCAGTTGGTGTCTGTGACTTCTGAGGGATGTCACAGTGATCACATCAACAGAGTAACGTTTTTGAAACTTGTATGTCAAATAAACAGATACAAAGTCAAATGAGGAAGTTCACCATTACTTATAATGTCCAACTCTGATTCCCTTGTTGTGTTGTTTCCGCCCAGTGTCCCTGTTCTGCCGGCTCAACTCACGCATGTTCACCTCATCCACCAGGGCTGTTAGTAGGAGGGAAATGGAACTTTAAAACACCCCAAAATTTACATTGAAGTGAATGGGGAAAAAAACGTTTTGACCGACACTCAAAATCTCCAAAAAAAATCCTCCTATTTCTCCAATTTTCAACTAATCCTCAATAGACCAACTACTACTAATGGCATATTTTCATGAGTCATATAGAGTGAATGAATATCTGACTGTTCTATTTTAGGGATTAACTTGATTTTCTTGTGGCACTCATCACCATCAAGTATATTAACAAACAATATGTTGGAACTTTGTTCTTGGTTTAAGTGTCATTGTTGAGCAGAGATGACATGACATACCTCTCTTGATGCTCTTTTCTGAGCATATCATTTTGAGATTGTAGTAAATTATTCTTCCATCGATTTCTTGGCAACCATCAAAGTTTTCTGTCCATTCAAGGATTTTTATTTTCTTTACATCCTCTCACTTATTTGTATTTAATATTATCCATTTATTTGTTTTATCTACTTTTGTTTTAGTTATTTCTTCAATAAGGCTAATTTGATATTCCTCACATTCATTATGTTTTCCATTTAAATACCAAGGCTGTGATTTTCTCCATTCTTTGGTTTGGTTATTGCTTGGTTCTATCATTTATATTCCAGTAAAAAAGGCAGCGGTAGCACGTTAAAATCCCCCCAACCCAATTTTTATTTATTTATTCTTATACTTTATTTAATGTCTAAACACTTATGCATATCTTAGCACATACTTATCCTTTAAACATCTATACATCCATAAGGGAGGCTGTCAATTCCATTTTCTAAAATAAACATCTTATCAAAAACTCTCAGTGCTTTCTTATTTACCTCCTCTGTATTCATTTTTCTATACCTTCTTTCTTTAAGGTTAAACAGTTGTAATAATGTTCAAAGTTTATTGCTTCTTCGATTACATTTTTCTTTACCCCCTTTAACTTTTTATCACTCTTTTCAATATTATTATCAACATATTTATAAGCATAAGCCTTTGCTCTCAATCCCACAAATTCACTCATTATCTTTCCACCCAATTCATCTTCAAACTTTCCAATAACCTTTTTATTCTTTGTACAGAATAGTTTGTTTCATGATGTATAATTGCTTATATCATAAATATCAACATCCTGAGACATATCCTGATAAATATCTTCTATATTGAATTTCAAAACTTAACTATATAAAGCAGATTAAATCCATCCACATATTTCTTCTTTAAGTTGTTGTAGAAGTCGTCATACATTAACAACTTTGACAAGTCAAGAATTGATGTTCCTATATAGATAAGTTTCTCCATTTAAATACTTTCTTTTTTCATATGAATAGCACAAAAATTCTCTGAAAACACCTCCGCTCTTTGAAAACTTGAACTATTAATTAATTTAGATGCTTGTTTCAAAGATGTAGCAAGTCTTGTGTTTTGTCCATTCCTTACATTTTCCATAGTCTTTCCAAATACAGCATTATTCACGAATTTATAAAAGTCCTTCTCAAAATCTGTTTTGACTTCTATTCTCCTTTTCGGATTAAAATCAATGTCGGTCTTCAACTAATGACTTTGTCTAAATAAATTCTATGAATTTTCTTTACTCTCAACCCAGAAGATAAATATTGTCTTAAATTCCTTTGATGTAAAACATGCTTCTCTTTATCATATTATGTAGTAAGAAATTTTTCTGTGGGTTTTCCTTTCATAAGAAATGATTGTTGATAACCACGAAGCCATTCCTTTCTCGGACTTTCATTATCAGGTGCATAGGGTATGTCTTTATGTTTTTTTGTGGATTATTTCCAGATATTTCAAATCGACCTCAAAATAATATCCAACCTGTGCTTTATCTAACACCTTTTGAAAACTTTTTCATAATCTTTCTATTTTAGCCTTTTGAGTTTTCCACAAGGTAAAGATTGAGACATAGCCCATCCATTCAAATTGTTACATTGTAATACATCAAGTAAGAATTATCTTTTGCAGCATCATATTTGGGAAGATATTTGTTGTTTGCTTCAGCAAATCTCTTTGAACAGGCTTGTGATATTCCACCTCTTTTTGCCTCCTCTATCATCAAAAGCATATCTATATCACCAATTAAATCCAATGGTTGTTTTGTCATTTTTAACGTAGCACTCCAGGTCAATCCTTGGGCTGTGTAATAGTGAGTGGGGTCTAATCCATAGGAATTTTTATTATGACATACTGTTCTAAAAGTCTTAAATACATCAGCCAATAAAATAACATCAGTTTTAAGATACAAATCGTGATATTCCCCAAGGTTCTTCATGATTATACTTCTTCGAAACATTTTGTGCTTGAGTATATTCTTTATCAGTTATACGGCTTTTATTTAAATCGTTATAGAAGTTTTCTTTAGAGGGAAGTTGTGTTTCTTTAAACCCCTCAAACATGTTCATATAATCATAAGGATATATTCCCTTTTGTGATTGGAGTTCAATCTCTTCTTGATTTAAGAAATGTGATTTGAGAATTGGAATGTTTTTAATATTTGAAACCAAGTCAGATAATGGACTTGACATAAACTTCATTGTGTCAAGAAATCTAATATGAGTTATGGGAGATGTGTAAATTGCTTTTGTGAATGAGATGTAATTGTTGTTGGTGTGAGGAATGGCTGAAATATCTCCACTGGTTTTACTCAGTTCATTAATAGATATGTGTCATAGTGAGCATTGTTGTGAAGAAAGACAGGAATGAAAGAGGGATGTTTAATATTGAGATTACAACTTTGATGAACCGGACCTCTATATTTACCAGTGACATGACAATGGTCTTTTACCTTTGGACCTTCACTAATTTCCTCCTCACAAGTATGGCAGATATTGTTTTTCCTAAATTTCCTTTTCTCTTCTTTTGTTAAGGACAATTGTTTATAGGTTTTTCCCATGATCTTGGTTAATCGAACACAGTCTTTTTCCAGTCGTTTTACAAACTCTTGGGAGGCATCTCCTCCTCTGTAAAGTTCTAACTTGTATTCATCACCAACAGATGATTTGATATAATAACAGAAACCACAAAAATATGTTTTTGATATTTATTTGTGTATGGTTGATTTAGATTTGGAGAAACAGTAGCTATCTTTTCAAGGATACTTTCAAAATCAGTGTATATCACAAATGGATGTTTTATCGATTTGTTGAAAACTGAATATGTTTGAACCTAAATTTGCTATATTAATTACGGTTGCTTTATGATTGCTGCAACATTCCAAATGTTGATATAATCATTCTTTTGTATGAAAGGAGTTGAGACATCTCTTACAAGGACACTGTATGTTTTACATTTTCTATTGCATCGTTGTGATTTGGTTAATCTTGAAAAATTTTTGATGGAAGCATGATGTGATTTTTCTTTCAAAGCAAATTTGAGAAGGTCAAGGTGTGTTTCATCATTTTTACCATCGCTGAAGAAGAGGGTATTGAATTTGGGTCCGTTTGTTTGTCTGTTTGTTTGTTACTTGCAAATTCAAAGATTTTCCAGGTATATTGGTTAGTCGATTTTGTTATTCTGTCTGTCTGTCTGTTTGTCTATCTGTTGGTCGCCTACAGGTCGCAATTTTAAACCGATCTTCACGAAACTTCACCATATGGTCGAGTTTGACATAAGGAATAAGACTATTGTTTTTGAGGTCAAAATGTCAAAAGGTCAACATAGGCCAAAGGTCAACAACTTCGGTGAGATTTCTAAAATCCTCAATTTTCATCCGATTGACTTGAAATTTGAAGAGCATTTATAGTTCAGGTCAATGATTTAAACCCGTCAATTAGTTTGGCGGTAAACATAAACCAAAAGTTCAACATAGGCCGAATTTCTAAAATTGTCAATTTTCATCCGATTGATTTGAATTTGAAGAGGAGTTGCATATTTGGTCATTTAATTCAACCAGCAATTATTTTTGAGGTCAAATTTGTTTTTTGAATTTTGCAAGTATCATGCTCTGCACGACATTTTCTTCTTGTTTGTTTGCTTGTCTGCTTGTCTGTTTGTCTGTTTGTCTATTTGTTTGTTCACCCAGAACCTTTGTGTTTTTCTCTGCAACTGCTTGTCGGATTGAGATGAAATTTTCACCATTGGTGCGATAACTAAGGTAGAATGTTTTAATGATAATTATGATGTCTTAGGTCACGTGGTGTGGCAATTATGTCATGGCATATTGGAAAAACAGAAAAACTTTGGATCTCTGTATTTCTGAAACCGCACCAAGGAAAAAATTGAAACTTGGCACATATCAAGTACTCCTCATGGGAAATGAGAGTGCTTTTATTTATGTCATAGGTGCCCTCTTTATGACCTCATAATTGCACATGTAGAACACTACATCCGATCAGTATGAACAATTTTGAGGGTCATCTTGGGATAAAATGTTCCACAGATAAAAAAAAAAATTCATGACATCATCAGTCATGCGTGACTGGCGTGACATCATCATTACTACATAAATAGCAAAAATGGATGAAGATATTAAAACTTATGAACAAACAAAATATGAATTTCATTCCATCACTTCAGAAAAGAATTGCTTGATAGAAGATATTTAAAAATATGTGAGATGTAAAAGTGAAGAAACACAATTATAACAAGAAAAAGAACAGAGATTGCAAACTCTTGCCAGGACTTCTTTTGAGTGGTGTATTTTATAGGTTTTAGGGTAAATTCAATATGGCTGCCACACCACGTGACCGATGATGTCATAATTATAATTATAACGTTCTACATGAGTAGTCACACCAATGGTGAAAATTTTGTCTCAATCCGACAAGCGGTTGCGGAGAAAAACACGAAGTTCTATGCGGACAAACAAACAAACAAACAAACAAACAAACAAACAAACGAACAAACAGACAGACAGACAAACAAACCCAAATGCAATACCCTCTCCGAATCCTTCGGTGAGGGTAATAATTATTGGATAAGAACGATAGTTATTATAATAATTTTAACTCAACAATTTCCTCTTGTGGGAAAGCTTCTTTGTTTTCTCCAAAAACATCATTTAATTATCCTCTTTCATTATGAATAATCAAAACAAAAGATTATTCTTTTCTTCAAACAATATATCCAAAACTAGAGAAGGCAATGAAACTAGTTCAAATGGCAAGATCAAAAATCCTTATGAATGAAGTATTGGAAAGAGAAGATAAAACTGTTGGGAATAATCAAGATGGAATTTGTATTTACATTCATAATCTAAAAAGATGTAGAATATTGAGTTTGTAATCCTGAAAGAAATTCGTATAAAGGTAATCTTAATGAAATTCAGATCGAATAATTGAATGATGTTAATGTTAATGTATCAGGAGAAATGGTTTTTCATTCAATTGTCGTCAAAACTCATTTAACTCATTTAACTCGTAACTCATTTAACAACCATAAAAATTTACCAAATTCATTAAGATGTCCAATAGTTGGTTCAAGCAGATGTGGGAAAACATGTCTTCTTTTAAAGATGCTCCTTCCTCCTAACTTTTTAGTTCATGATAATTTAATCTTTTTCACAAAGTCAAACTTTCAACATGAGTTTCAAATACCCACAAGGTTTTAATGTGTGTCTTCAAAAAGAAGACATAATTGGTTTATTTAAACTTCAAAACAGACTAAATGATTACAGCATTGAAGATGTAATACGCCTATTTTGTGATACACAGAAATGTAAAAATAAATCAAACCCATAACTTGTATTCTCAGTGATAATACAGTTGATATACAGTACCTTCACCTCAAGATTTGGATTCATCAAAAGAGAACCTCGTCATCTTTGATGAATGTGTTAATGAGAGAAACCAAACGGTTACGGATAGCTACTACACAAGAGGGAGACATTCTTCTTGTAATTGTATTTATCTTAGTCAATCATTCTTTCAAGTCCCTCATCACTCAATAAGAAACAATGTTGAAAATTTTGTCTCAATCTGACAATTGGTTGCGGAGAAAAATACAAAAGTTATATGTGGACAAACAAACAAACAAACAAGAAGAAGACGATGTGCAGAGCATGATATTGCAAAATCCCAAAAACAAATTTGACCTCAAAATAGTTGATGGTTGAATTCAATGACCAAATATGCAACTCCTCTTCATATCTCAAGTGAATCAGATGAAAATTGACAATTTTAGAAATTCGGCCTATGTTGACCTTTTGGCTTATGTGGACCTCCAAAAGAATTGGTGGTTGAATTCAATGACCCGAAATATAAATCCTCTTCAAATTTCAAGTCAATCGGATGAAAATTGAAGATTTTAGAAATACCACCGTAGTTGTTGACTTTGAGCCTATGTTGACCTTTTGGTTCATGTTGATCTCAATAATAATTGGCTCAGTGAATTCAGTGTCATGAACTATATACCCTCTTCAAATTTCAAGTCAATCGGATGAAAATTGAGGAATTTAGAAATCACACTGAAATTGTTGACCGTTGGCCTATGTTGACCTCTTGACCTCAAAAACAATAGGCTTCTTCCTTATGACAAGCTCTACCATGTGGTGAATTTTCTTGAAGATCGGTTTAAAATTGTGACCTATAGGCGACAAGCCGACCCAAATGCAACAGCCTCTCCTTCGGCAAGGGTAACAAGATACATTTTTCAAACCACTTTTAAAAATGTCCTCGCAAAAAATGATGGATATTTCTACAATTCCTGTGATAGAATATACTCCTAAAAAACTTCAGATGTTAGATGACAGAGCGAGATCTCGGAGATGTGGAAGAATTAGAATATGATGATGAAGGATTATTCCAACCACTGGGAAAGGTAAATCAACCTCCTGGTTATATTGTGAAGGCTCTTCAAAACAATGAATATTCAACGGGTTCAAAAGCCATAGCGGGTCTTAAACCAACAGAAGAAAAAGTGGTGTTCTCTCTTGCTGGTGAAAAGTTATTGATATTTAATGATGGATTGATATTCTTAGGTTCTACCTGACCAAATTTTAAATTAACTCCAAGATCAGTGTTTCTTCTTACCAAGGATGGAAAACAAGCAACAAGTATGAGGATTGATGCAAATTATTTTGATAAACCGTTGAATATAAAAAAGACGATGATAGAGAATATATTGATTTACTAAACTCATTTGATTATGGGGTTTATGTGGCTGGGAAAACTGATAAGAAGAATGAGGAGGAGAAACATTATTCAGGCTTTAAGTCGGCTTGATTCAGGTGTTAGTTTTCTTCCAAATGACCCATCACAATTAGTTAATAGATTGTTATTGCTGTTAGGTAGTAAGAAGGCTGGAAACAACAATTGTTTTAATGAAGCATCAGCCATTTTAGACAAGCTGATTTATTTGTCAAATTCCAGTAATTAGACAATATTTGTCAAATTCCGGTAATTAGACAATATTTGTAAAATTCCGGTAGTTAGACAATATTTGTCAAATTCCGGCAAATAGACAATATTTGTCTAATTCTGGTAAATAGACAATGTTGGTCAAATTCCCGTAAATAGACAATGTTGGTCAAATTCCGGTAAAAATACAATATTCGTCAAATTCCCGTAAATAGACAATGTTAGGCAAATTCTGTTGAATAGACAATGTTGATCAAATCCCGGTAAATAGACAATGTTGGTCAAATTCCGGTAAATAGACAATATTGGTCAAATTCTCATAAATAAACAATATTGGTCAAATTCCCGTAGATAGACAATGTTGGTCAAATAAATTCCGGCAAATAGACAATATTTGTCAAATTCTGGTAAATAGACGATATTGGTCAAATTCTGGTAAATAGACAATGTTGGTCACATTCAGGTAAATAGACAATGTTGGTCACATTCAGGTAAATGGACAATGTTGGTCAAATTCCGGTAAATAGAAAATATTGGTCAAATTCCGGTAAATAGACAATATTGGTCAAATTCTCGTAAATAGACAATATTGGTCAAATTCCTGTAGATAGACAATGTTGGTCAAATAAATTCCGGCAAATAGACAATATTTGTCAAATTCTGGTAAATAGACGATATTGGTCAAATTCCAGTAAATAGACAATGTTGGTCAAATTCAGGTAAATGGACAATGTTGGTCAAATTCCAGTAATTAGACAATGTTTGTTAAATTCCAGTAAACAGACAATGTTGGTCAAATTCCGGTAAATCGACAATGTTGGTCATCAGTGTACTTTGCAATGGAACCTTCATACTGAATTCAAATTTTAACCATCGTTATAAATCTATGTTTTTGTGGCTTAAATGTTCAGAAATTGGGGCTTGGGGAACGACCCAAATGAGGATAAGTAATTGTTGTGCAGTTGTAATCCAACCCAGATCGAATTTTTATTGAATAGTAATCTTGTAACTTTAATAGTTTAATCAGTACCTATATAGTATTATTTCTGCATCATCTGAGACAGGTTGGGTTTTGGGAAAATATAACTTCTGGAGCCATTTTGGTGGAAAAGACCCAGTTTGAGGGTTCTGAATCTGAATTTGGTGTCTGTCAAGCTGGATGTCAGTTCCATTATAATAATCAAAGTGTCACAATAAACATATATTGAAGTTGAAACTTTGGATTGGAAACCTTCAATTTGACAAGTCGAGAGCCATCATAACGTCTGTTTAAGTTCACCAAAGAGTTCCTTTAAGAAATACAAACACTGAACAAGGAGTTTTTGGGGAATAAATTTTTTTATATTAGTTTTGTGCTATTATTCACCAAGCCTAAGAATGTGTAATTATGACTGGCCAGAGGAAAGGGGCACCATGGCATCACATACACCTCCATCACATACACTGAGTCTATGAACCCTTTCAGATAATCTAAAATCACATTTAACATGAGAAACATGACAAATGTACAATTTAAGCCTGGACAACACCTTAATTCCCAATGGCTCTACAACATCAGGATGGAAGCGAGACAGGTGACAGAAAAACAACTTGCTGCCAACTTGGTTGTTCCTTTTGTTCTCTGAGGAAATGTCTCCTTTCTTGTAAAACATTGCACAAACGACCAAGCAACAAAACATGAACGTGGCTTATTACCTGCTCGAGAGAACGTCAGAACAGCTAAACACATTTCTTGAACAGACGCTTATGCCATGTGAGGAACGAAAGGTCATGTTATGTGAGCGCATACACCAAAACATCCAGACATTTTCCTCTCTGCTTGATTCAGCAAGAAAAAGCTCGATGAGAGAAGACTGAATGTTGAAATCAGACATCAGTTTAGAAAAGGCTCATCATCGATCCAAAATGGAATCCTTTTTTGTGATATCTTGCCAGTTTCAATTGCAATGGTGGAAATGAAAGGGAATTTTCACATGTGACCAAAAGGAATTCTGTCCCAAGTTCTGGCAGCAGTCATTTCATGCACAACGATTCTTACAGATACCGAGCTTGGCGATAATGCTGCACTCATGATTCATTGATGGACACGTTTTGGAGAAACCCATTGGGAAACCATGCGGAGATCCTAGACTTGGAGATCTCTTTGATGTTTATGTTGTTCTCAAAAAAAATTGAGTCTTGTTTAACCATATAAATGTTGTATTTGACAGGTAGTGTACAGTCTCAGTAAAAATATGAACAAGGAAGATGTGTAGCCACGACCTGCAACCCTAACAGCTATATAATGATAACTCGCAAATATCACTTGTCGCTTTGCAATAGGGATATTAAGGGGGGTGGGGAGAAGGAGGTGAGAGAGGGGTGTGTGTGTGTGTGTGTGTGTGTGTGTGTGTGTGTGTGTGTGTGTGTGTGTGTGTGTGTGTGTGTGTGTGTGTGTGTGTGTGTGTGTGGGAGAGGGAAAGGGGTGGGAGTGATAGAGGGGGTGGGTGAGATAGAGGGGGTGGGAGAGATAGAGGGGTGGGGGAGATGGAGGGGGTGGAGGAGATGGAGGAGGTGGGGGAGGTAGAGGGGGTGGGAGAGATAGAGGGGGGTGGGAGTGAGATAGGGGGTGGGAGAGAGAAAAAGAGAGGGGAGGGGTAGCAAGTCACAAGTTGGTGTTTGCAGTTTCACGATGTGTGCCCATTCACAAACCTTCCTTTCTGATGAAAACTTGACCACACCTGTGATCTACCAAAGTTTGTTCACGTCATTAAAAAAAATCAGGGTCTGAAGGGATCTACAGGGGGTGGCAGAGTTGCTCCCCAAAAATTGGTGTTTCCTTTCTTCTCAGAAACAACACACACAAAAAAATTTGTTTGTTTGTTTGTTTGCATCACAAACCTTCCTGAGAGTTCCCTGAATCCACCATCGTTGGTTTCATTGAAATCCATTAATTCATTCTCAAATTATAGCACGACAAATAAACAACCAGCGGACACAGCTCCTTCTATACTAATAAATGTCAGTGTGTCAGTCAATCAATCAAACAGTGAGTCAATGTGTGTGTGTGTGTGTGTGTGTGTGTGTGTGTGTGTGTCTCCTCCCTAACTCCAAAACCATGAAACCCAGCAGCCTGAAACTTTGCATGCATACTAAGAAAATGCCAAGGAAGTGTATGAGTGAAAATTGCGTGTTCGATAAAACTTGACCTTTAGTTTCATCGAATTACCTGGGTTAATTAAAACACCTCTTTTGAAGACCCTTTATCAGGAACATCATCGGATACCTCACTCTCCCTCGCTGGTGTCTAAAGGCACATTCTCGTTTCCTTGCTGGGGTCTTAATTCACCTTTTTGTTCAGCCTGCTCAACAATGCCTTGAGTTGGAACAGGCCACAATAGTTTATGAATGATAAAGTTTTTTTTTCACTTTCTAAACTTGTATCATCGAATGCGTATGAATCGCTAGATACATTGCAATGCTTATAAACACCTGGAGATGCCAACATCCGTGGCTTTATTTCATTTCCACGCATGCCATAACCTCGAGAATCTCTTAAACTAAGCCGAATTACAAAATTTAAGTTCCAGAATTAACTTAACAGCAGCAGTTCCAATTGCTAAAAAAAAAAGTGGTCATTTGTCACATATTTGGCATTTTGGCATCAACAGGAGGTGTTTAATAATATGACGGATTGCCGATCGCTGATCGTTTGCCAAGCCAGCCATTCCTTGTCAACCGTTTCATTGGCGTGCTCCCTTGAGTGCTTAAGCCACTTGGTGAGTGCTCTACAATATTCACACTGTCACTGAGTACTGCATATCGATTGACTTGAACGAAGTTCAAGGGCTACTTGCCTGCATTTGGCCCCGCTTTGTCATGTGGTGCATCGGGCGTTGGCTGGCTCATTGAAAATGTGCAATTTTATGTTACACCACGTTTCCCCTTTTTGTACGATCTTCTTTTATTATACTACCTGTCACTTTGGCAGATATACATGCATATATAAAATTTAACACTTCGTTTATAAAAGTTTCTTCAACCATTTAATTGGAGTGCTTGGTTAAAACACTTGGCACGCACTCAAAGCTTTGATGGCGATACGACGGTTCGATACCAGAGTTAAGAACGCAAAATATAGAAGATGATTACAATGAGTAAAAATCTTCAATTGTTAACAAATCAATCAATCGCCACATCACGGTAGGATAGCCGACGGGTACGCATGCTTGCTCTAAGCTGTCGAACCTGGGTTTGAATCCCGACCCAGCTACAAATTGTCATCCTGATGTTTCACGGGCAGGGTGATTCATCAATGTGTGTGCCATTAAACTGGATGTCACATATTCTGGAATCCCCCTCTCCTCTCCCCCTCTCTCCACCCTCTTCCTCTCTCACCCTTCTGCCTCTCCCACCCCTCTGCCTTTCTCACCCCTATCCCACCCCTCTCTATCTCCCATGCCTATCCCTCTCTCTACCTCTCTCTAACCTGTGGACCACCCATTGTGGAAACCTTTCTAGCGTTCCACGAATCGACTGGATGTGACACTCATGACTCGTTAAGTTTTCTTTACATTTACTCATCGCGGGAATCAGGTCATGATGAGGAAGAAACTCGTGTGAATATCATTGGCCATTCCTTGAGAGCCAATGAGTGTTGGGAATGCAGCGGTCCCTGAGCTCGTCTCAGGACACGTTTTATCTCAGCGAGGTATCCTTACTGTACAGGACGTTTTAATTTATTCGGGAGTCACACAGCACATCAATATTCAATAGTGAATTTTATTCCACACCACCACGACCATTGAGTGAAGTGGATTTCGTTTGCTTGGCTGAGCAACCACGACAACTACGAACGAGCACTTTCTTCTTTTACATTCAACGCCATCTTGAGGCCTCGGCGTCTCGACGGCAAAGGAATCCATCCTTCTTCGGAAACTATGGAGAAATGACGGGAAGGATTTTCTTTAATCAGCCAGACTACGTTTGAAGCACATCATTGCATTTCAATTGTGAGTGAGTTTTCTTTTTGTCCTGGTTTATCCACCATTTCATAACCAGCACCCCAAAAGGGAACATCACCGCAACAATCACTCACTGTACCTCGTACATCTCACTGTCAGGGAATAGAAAGCCAACTTCACAGAAGATCTTCCAAAAATAAAATAAAATGTTCCTGCAAAATCTCAGAAAAAGTCATCTGTCAGAAGAAGCAACCAAAGACGCAGAGCTGTTCGTTTAAGATTAAACAATATCCAAAATGTCGTCACAGTTGACATGGCTTGACCAATAGAATTCATCAAACCTCATATACCTGAGTCCCTTCCACCTAAAGTGGTTGTTTTCCACCTAAACCGAAAGTGGTTGTTCGTCACTCCATATGCTTTTCCCCCAAAAATGCTGCAGTGTGGAGACAAACTCACTTCAACTACCCAACTCTACCTCTTGCAGAATCCATGGGCTGTACATACGAGAAGGACGTGCTACTGCCAGTACTCATGTCTTTGCCACCTGCCCCTGAGTCCTGTTTTAAAAGTACATGGTTGGAGTTTCAAAACTGGATGAAGTGGTTTGCATTTCGAATGCAAGAAGTCCAATACACCTGAATTCCATGCACCAAGAAGTCCAATGCACCTGAGTTCCATGCACCAAGAAGTCCAATACACCTGAGTTCCATGCACCAAGAAGTCCAATACACCTGAGTTCCATGCACCAAGAAGTCCAACACACCTAAGTTCCATGCACCAAGAAGTCCAATACACCTGAGTTCCATGCACTAAGAAGTCCAATACACCTGAGTTCCATGCACCAAGAAGTCCAACACACCTGAGTTCCATGCACCAAGAAGTCCAATACACCTGAGTTCCATGCACCAAGAAGTCCAATACACCTGAGTTCCATGCACTAAGAAGTCCAATACACCTGAGTTCCATGCACCAAGAAGTCCAACACACCTAAGTTCCATGCACCAAGAAGTCCAATACACCTGAGTTCCATGCACTAAGAAGTCCAATACACCTGAGTTCCATGCACCAAGAAGTCCAACACACCTAAATTCCATGCACCAAGAAGTCCAACACACCTGAGTTCCATGCACCATGAAGTCCAATACACCTGAGTTCCATGCACCAAGAAGTCCAATACACCTGAGTTCCATGCACCAAGAAGTCCAATACACCTGAGTTCCATGCACCCTGAAGACCAATACACCTGAGTTCCATGTTCAATACATCCATTGTGCCATGCATGGCAGCCTGCAATGATAGAGGGGTGTTAATTTCACCTGGCATAATAATTAAGAGTGAATATATGGTTGGAGTACCTCTGAAAGACGTGTATTAGCAACAAAGTTGATGAACGTGTCACGAGGGATTAATGCCTCGGTGTCCGACAAGAAGGATAGCTCGCAGATAGCGCACCTGTGCTGCTTATTCTGGATCTGATTCTCGACTCGATTATAAACTATGCGATTGCTGTCTCACGAGCAGGACGTTAAATCGATGGATGGAATGAACAAGACGTTGATGGAGGTATGCTGATCGCCCTGACAAGCAAGGACAAGCTGACACTTCAAGGGTGGTAATTCTTCATCAGAGAAATATACTATAAAGGGCAAAAAAGGTTTTCCTTTTTTTTGCTTCGATGAGGGGTTAATGCCTGAAACATCAGCTTCTCCCCCCTTCCCACGATGGTTAGCATACCGCGATCAATGTCCTCTTCATTCAGTTCATTGTTCTACCTGTCTGCAGACACCAGCCTTCACCAGCAAGACATTCATTCTCCATTAAGTGGATCAATTTGTCTCCCACGGATGGTCATTAAATTGGAACCCACTCATATCATACGTCGGTGTACATTCAAGACCCCACAGCGTGTTTCACGATGAATACGTGATTTGGGGTTCAGGTAAAAAAAAAAACATGTTGGGGTTCAGGTAACTAGTGGAGACTGTGAATTGATATATGTATACAATGATGCTGCGCTTTATTGTCACACTGTGAGTTACCATGGAAACAAGCCCTTGACCACCACACAGTACCTGTACAAGTTAATAATCTTTAAGGGTCGTTTGGTCTCTCCGTTGACCTTGAATGATGTAATTTTAGAGTCATCATGCCTTTATAAGGGTAAGAATCATTTCTTCAAAGTGAACGTTCTTGATCTCTCTGAGTCTTCCTTGGAACTTCCGCTGCCCAGCTGTTATTTATATTTAATTTTTTTTAGCAATTTGGAGGTCATGGAGTTGAAACACAGCTTGGTAGCCAACAACTTAAGATTCAGCACGTTACAAGTTCTGTTAAAAACGCCTCTGATAACTCTTCCCCAAGTATACCTTTTTTAAAAAACACATTTCTCAGATTTCCAACCTGCACCCTCCTCCTGCCCCCCCCCATCTTGTGCAATATAATACAGAAAAGACCACCTCTGCCCCCCAACGACCCTGAAACCTGCCGTATCATTTATGCACGACTCCCCTTGTATATGATGGCCTGGTGGTTAGATGGTAACCACTGTGCTTGCGTTGCGATCAGCGATGTGGCTTGGAGTCTCGTGGCTGCTCGGCGGAAATGTCCGCACCTTGTGATGGATTCGTGACATGTTCAGGATTGGATCGTAGCCTTGGAAACACTTGCGATTTGTCATCAGCACCCTGATGCTCTTTCGAGGGTTCGGGCCTCCACGACCACCCAATGGATATAAATCTATTTTGTGTCATCACCGGTATATTATTTACTCAGTACAGGTTGTCCTGTTTGGAATGCCCAAATGAGAACATAGCACTTGATGATGTGGTTTAAATATCATACGCTATGTTGATCGTCTACTCATATGCCAGCAATTCATGTGAAGGTACACCGTCTAATTCTGTCTCAGTCGTGCTTGTGATGTATGTACGGGATCTACCATGAGCCGTTCATCAATGTCCATCGATCAATAATTAGAAATGATGTCCAAAGCGTTTGTGCCAAATTCTAAACTGTTCTTGTTTTGTTGTTTTGATTGCAGGTGTTGGTGTATCTGGATGCTCATTGTGAGGTTGGAATCAATTGGTACACACCTCTTGTCACACCTATAGCCAAAAACAGGTATGTGAGCAACTTTGTGTTTAGGGAGCAATCCTTCTTCATTTTTTCCCCTTTAACCTCCTCCCTCCCCCTATTCCTCCTGTCATCCCCTTCCTCCTACCCTCCATGCAAAGCAGAATTCCAACACTACACCTTCCTCAATAAGTGCTCTTTTTGTTTGTATGCAAAGTCTAGTCAAAGTCTAGAAGCAAGGCGATAATGACGTTTGGGGGGGCGGGGGGGGGGGTGAGACATGTGGATGCAACAAGTGGATGACGGAAGAGGGAAGGAAACAACCTACAAGTATATATGTAGAGATAAGGGCAGAAGAGGTGTGTGTGGTGGGGGGGGGATGGGCTTAATGAGGAAAGAAAAGATCAAGGGTAGGGATCGAGAAAGCCCACATCTTGTGGTGCACTGTCAACTTGAAGGACGAGGGATTGAACAGTCGGAGGAAGGAGGTTCCACAAGCAGGAGAAGAGAGGAACAGAGTAGATGATGTGAGATGTGAGGTCTATATTTTGGAGTTTCACAAGGGGGGGGGTAGGATGGGGGTGGTTTCTGGAAACATAACTTTTACTCATTTTTATAACCTTGGCAACCCCAGAGGTATTTTCATCAACTATCCACAGATGAGTCGAGGAAAGAATACTCCATGGTATAATTAAGGTATTCCAGATGATACTCAAAACCATTGTGCGTATTTAATTAATGTCATTGATATTTATCTTCGACTTCTAAGTTAATCACAGTCGGGATTTCATCGGTGCTAGGTGTCCACAAGTTATTTATTAATGCTAGGAATTGTATTAATAATGATAGTAGAGCAGTGCCATCCTGGAAAGAACAAAGTTATTTATTGATGTTTTTATAAAATGTCACTTTATTTTAGAAGCGTTTCCTTGGCAATGGATTAAACAATGTAACCTTAGATGAGTGCTCTTTTTAGCATATAGCCCAAGAAAATGTTTGGAGTTGTGAAGTGTGTGTACGTGTACGTGTACGTGTGCATTGCGAAATGAAAAGCATAAATTTGCGAAACATAGGGTTTGGAAGAGACCATTTGGAAGCGGAGATTTTTCCAGGATATGAGCATACATTAACCTACTACCCTACCATGAGATATTTAATATCCGCATCATAAGTACATACGTGACTGCTGGCTCGATGTCCGCTTCAGAAGAACGGCCTTCGAGAGGTGAGAACAGTGTCGTTCTGGGAGTTCATCAGACCAGCAGTTTTTGACTTCATCGTACAACTTCTCGATTGGACAACTTGCCGATTGAATTGAGACCGGACAGCTCGATGGCGAGCACACTGCCAACTGAACTATCCTTCCACCCTTTAAGTTGCAATGCTTTGCTGCAATGTTTCCATTTGGGATATTTATAGTCTGGAGATTGATTCTGTCAGATGCTCATCTGTCTTCGAGTACCCGAAAGGTAACCTACAGCTAGGTCTAGATAACTCTTTTTGTCGTTGGGAGCCAAACTGAGACTAGATAACTCCATGCTGAATGAATGGTTTTGATCTATCCTGCGATGCCATCGCTGCAGGGTCTTCACAGTATCACCCAGAAAACAACCAAATCCCGGCCCAAGGTCCGTAAAGTGGTTGGAGGACCTTGGGCAGACCCCAGGAGGAGGTGGGATCCCGACCACGGAAGCCCGCCCAGTTTCTGATTAGAGTCACACTTCGATCCACAGCAAATACTCAAATAAATACATTTTGTCATCCATTAACCAATAATTTATCCATTACTCAAATATTATTCCAAACATCTCCAGTATTACTCGTTTCAGTGTGAAAGTTTGTTCCATCTTCTCATGAATCCCAATGGAAACGTTCATACACCAGCCTTTTGCAACTACAAACTAAATGTCCCAAACTCTTCAGTAATTTTGTTGCTTCAAACTATCGGTTTCACTTTCGTCCGTGACACTTAACCAATCATGTTTTCATACTCCTTACAAAGGAAGGATGTTGCACGCTGAGCCACAGGCTGGAAACCTGGGAGATATTTTTGGACATCTCTCAGGCATTCAACCCAATATGACATCTGGTTCCGCTCATGGGGTCCTTCTGTTAATGTTAACAGTATTCAAGGCCCTCGGACCCCCAGTTGGGTGACTTTTCTCAGTTCACACAAGCACCATGTCATAGTGGTTTCCTGTCCAATTCACTTCTTGCCTGTTCCAAGACTGTGACAGGACATTGTCCTGGATCAAGTCTAGGTTTTCTTTTATATGAGCAATCTTGTAAGCACACTCAAAATCGGCTTTACAACTTTGCTCGTGACTCTCTCCCCCATCAATCCAACATTCCTCCCATCGACAAACTGCCTGCACACTGCACATCTTTCTGTGCATTCTAAGACTATGTTGTTTTGCTGATGATGTCTGAAAGCAAAAACACGTGGCCAAGTCTGAAGTTTATGACAATGAGCTTTGCACACTTTTCCTTTGGGTTTGTTCTCTTTTGAGAGATCTCCTTCACGATTGGTGGATTCAATTTTGTTGAGGTTTTCTGCCATCTGATTCATCTTCATTACGAGATAATAATTGTCACTAATTACGCAAATGAGCTAACCTTCCTTTTTAATATATATATATATATATATATATATATATATATATATATATATATATATATATATATATATATATATATATATATATATATATATATATATATATATATATATATATATATATATATATATATATAGTGAAAATTGGGTGTTTGGGTTAATTAAAATATCCCTTTTGAAGAAAATTAACGACCTTATTTAATTATATCTTTTATTAGGCGCATCCTTGGCCACCTCGCTCTTTGGGGTCTGAAGGCATATCCTCGGTAACTTCACTGGGGACTGAAGCTGCCATGTTTTTTGGCCTGCTCAAACATGCCTTGACTTGGAACAGGCCGCAATGATTTCTTAACGATAAAGTTTTTTTTTTCTCCACTTTCCTCACTCATGTTATGGAATGCCTGTTCACCATAGCTGTGAATCGCTGGGTATATTGCAATACTTACTGTATATACCCCCAGAGATTGCAGCGTTCATTGGAGTGCTTAAGCCACTTGACGAGTGCTCTACAATATTCGCACCGTCACTGAATACTGTATGTCGATTGACTTGAGCAAAGTTCAGCGCCACTCGCGTGCATTGTTGGCCACGTGTTGTTCTGTGGTGAAACAGGCGGTGGCTGGCTCGCTGAAAATGTGAAATTTTATTTTCCACGATGTTTCCCCTTCTTGTTCTTCCATTATACGACGCGTCACTTCAACATCGATACATGTATTGTTACGGCCACGGGTACCGAGTGTGTTATGAGGGGGTTAATCCTCATTTCTCCTCGGAAGAACCGGACCTGGGGCCACCGCTCGCAATTAACTTCATGGTATGGTGGGTTGCTTAACAACCACGAATGCCAATCAGTTAACCACGAGTTCCAGTGTCCACTGTCTAATTTGCTGTTTAACTCGAGGTCATGTGGCCTCCTCACTGGGGAACGCACCCTCAACAATGCCCTTGGTCCGCTGCCAGTGCCTGCCTTGCCGTGCGCCTGCGCGCAAACAGGCTCGATCACCAATCAACATCACGTCATCACCACCAGGAACCAGGGATGCCAAGAATCAGGTATGCCAAGAACCAGGTACTGAGCAGAACCTACAGGAATGGTCCAACTGTCACCAACCATTTGGAGCTATCAGTAGCTGCAACCAACGGTGAGGAGCTGGACGAACGCCAGAAAGCAGCCATTTGCCAGAACAACCGAGCAAAAACGTGAAGCACTCACAAAACGTCAACGGGCAACCAACCCAACATAAACAAGAGCCAGCCAGCATCCATAGAGCTGCCGAACAGGCGTAAAACGTCAATGGAAAAAGGTGGATGTCAAACATCGATGAAAGAGAGGTGGGGGTCGAACGCCAATGGAAAAAGGTGGTCCTGAGGTAAACGATCCACAGCCGTGTTTGATCGTCAAAATCAATTGTTCAGGAAGAGCCCGCGGTGTGTTTAACCAAATGTGCTGTAAGTCCAAAGTGTAAATAAAGCGTCTGTTTTCAAGCCAATGTGTCTTGATGGAAAGGGAATAGAATGAGTACATTTGGCTCATGGCTATCTCTCGCGTGCATGAACGGTGAATATCACTCATGATGAAGTGAAAAATGGCGTAAAAACATACATCATGAACGTGTCGTAAAGAGAAAAAGGTTATCGCATAAGAAAGACGTGGAATCTGTTCTATACCCTTCTCCCACTCATCAGAGTCAGAATCCCACCAGACAAAGGGATGGGTCTATTCTGAACATGCATTTATGGAAATAACTGTCTGAAGACCTGGATGTTGTGTGCATTAGTCAGATCCGTCGGATTTTGTGTGCACAACAATATATATATATATATATATATATATATATATATATATATATATATATAAAATAATGTACACATCTCACAACGACTGAGCTACAGGATGGCGGGTGATCCCTTGAGGAGTGCCTCGCCAGCTGAAAATGTTGTGCAATTTCATTTTTAGACAACATCGCTTAATTCAACTTTTTGTGCGATGTGTTTTCATTATCTACTCCGTCACTTCGACATTCATACATGAAAAAAAAACATCAACCTCATGGTCAGAGTTCCTCTATGTTGGTTCGAGAGGTGAAAAGCATTGGCTGACATTTTGTGTTCTCTTTAGATTATTATATCTTTGAATTGCATTTTGTTAATTTTTCACTTGAATTCCATATATAAAGAATTATGTTTAAAAGTTAGGCCTTTGTGGTTCTCCTTTTTGTGCATTTTATCAGTGCGGAACTTCGTACAAACTTGGAACAGGCCGCATTTGCCACACAGGATTGGAGGCTCCTCACCCAGTGATTTAACAAGCTTAGCAGGAAATCAACCATTACCTTTTAAATGTGAAAAAAAACAAATTATAACTGATGGTTTAATGGAGTCGTGTACAACTGGAACATATGACGGCAAGAATTGATGCTCAGGTAACACATTACCTTGGTATGCTCGGGTAACACACCACCATTGTACAGCCAGGATGGAGGTACAGACGTATACAGGTACAGTAGGTTTTAACTTTTAACCTCAGCAGCATACGAGCGATCACGTTTTCCATTGTCCTTGCGGTTGTTTCTAAAGCAGTTGCTTATCTCAATATGATCCGGGTTTGCTTTAGAAACGTTATTGAGTTTCTGTTTGTGAGTTTCAAAGCTGATAACACTCAATTTCCGAGTCGTTTGCCCTATTGACATATGTTTTCTAAATTGCAGAGGCAATTTTTTTTTTTTTACCCATCACACGACGATTGGCGGCTGTTTTTCTATACTGTTAAATGTGTGTGTGTCTCCTCCACACATTAACAGCCATATTTAATTATATCCAATACAAGGACAAATGTGTCCAAGAGCCACGTCATAAAGGTTTTGTCTTCACCAGAAGAAGAACAACGCAGAGCTCTCTTAGAGCCAGCGTTCGCAACGCGACGCGGCTAATAACAGGCGAATCCTCAGTCACCTCCTTCTATGGGGTATTAAGGCATTTCCTGGGTAACTTCGCTGGGGTTGGTTTGAAGCCGCCATGTTTTTTGGCCTGCTCAACCATGCCTTGACTTGGAATAGGCCGTAACGATTTCTTAATGATAACATTTTTTTTCACTTTCTTCACTGATATTATCAAATGCCTGTTCATCAGAGCTATAAAACACTGTATACTTCACTTTTGTAAATGCTATCGTTTTCAAATTAGGAGCTTGGAGCGATTTCATGCATTGTATGATACGATTTTCCACGATCTACTCTCACGGACTAATTTAAATTTATCATCGAAATATTATTTCGGTTTTGAGGATCGGATATCGTCCGGACTAAGTAAGTGTTGAAATCTGTTGTGAAATCTGATAATTTAAAGAAATAATGACTCTTTTAACTAAGCCTATGTACCTATTTACTTTAAGCAAACAAGGCTATGTTCCCTCCTTCTCCATATATACAAGAAAATGTGAAATTTCCAAGGCATTAAACTCATCTTTTTCTACTGTTTGGAGAATTATATTGAATGAACAAAAAATTTATTAATACACCAAAATTAACCAGCTTCATTGAGCTATATGACTAAATGCATTATCCCCCAGAGGGATTGCTTATCCATAGTGTCTGGCAGATCTCTGTCTATATTTTCGGAGGGTTCACGAGGTGCTCTAAAGGAATCAGAGCAAATCTGGTGAAAAACGGACGTTTTATAAAAAAAAAATGTTGTAACGTTTGTGCAGACCGCAAATGATGTACCACGTGACGTGTACACAAACGAAAAGGCAACATAGCGAATTATCTGCAATGTTTATTTCAAGGCGATTATACTTTGCGATGTCTCCTGGGTTGTTCTACATTAAACAGCAACTCTTTTGTGGATAAAGTCATTCTTTTAACGAATTCATTTTATTTCTTTAACTGCTGCGTGAGTGGTAAAGACCTGCTTTGAAGTTAAAGGGACCCTATATGGTATGCAGTCACAGCCTGGTCAGCCATTCCTTATCACCCATTTAATTGGAGTGCTTGCTTGAGTGCTTAAGCCACTTGCCGAGTGCCCTTTGGTCAATCGCGGTACAACTCTACGTCATTCTGAGCGAACCGTTCACTCACTGCAGATGCTTTTTTCTGCGCCACGTCATTCAGAGCGAGTGGTTCATGCTCCGTTATCCTGAGCGAGTGGTTCGTGTTCCATCGTCCTGAGCGAGTGGTTCATGCTCCATCATCTTGAGGGTGTTGTTGTGAAATAACACCTGATTTTAAAGCTGTTTGCCATATTAATATGTTTTCTAAATTACCGCGCCAAATCTTTTTTCTACCTGTCACACACAGCTTTTTATAAAGGTTAATGTTTGTGAAAATATCCCTGAAATGTCTATATCAATGCAGTTTTGTTTTTCGGTGAAAGATACTCAAGATTTCTGGGTTGTATACAGTACGTACTGTCGTCAGTAATTACACTGACTCCCACCTGCTGATTCCCCAAAAAATAGCCGATATTGGCCAAGCATTAACGTGTGTGTGTGTGTGTGTTTTGTTCATAAAGCATAACATATCTCTGCTAACTCTCCTACCCCCACCCCTCTCTCTTTTCATCCCATCCTTGCTCGATCCCCTCCAAATACAGTTCAGGACCCTCGTCACACACCTCTCTCACTCTCCCCTCCTCTCTCTCTCTCTCTCTTTCTGGTGGCCAGTCGCTCTGTGTGTAAGTGTCATGGCGGTGTGTTGGTGCGTTTGTTAACTCTGTTGTTCCCTTGTGCTCTCTTGTCTACCTTACCCAGCTGTGCAGCGTTTTCTTCCCCCACCCCTCCTCTTGTGCCCCCCGTTTCCCAAGTTAGAGAGAGGGAGAGAAGAGCATTTCCGGCGGTATTATTCGGTACGTTCGTTGTGCTTATGGCGGTGGCCGTGCCGGTCTACTGTTGTGCATTATTGGTTCATCACGTTTATTTATTTATTTACTTATTTTGTAGTCATTATACCTTTTCCTTTCGTTTAAATTAATCTTGTTTTCTCGCGACCCATCGAAGTTTGAATGGTGTTCGCCGATTTATTTTTCTACATCCGGCCATTGAAGAGTCATGGCGGGTGAAAGTTCGCGGTATGCTTCCTTTGAAGCGCTAACCAGGAAACATGGCTTTGTTTGTATCCCTCCGTCGGAGATCGACATGGAGAAGTTAATTGTTGGTGTAGGTGAGATCATCGGGATTGAGAATGTTAAGGCGGTTTCCCGTATGAACAAAAAGATTGTTTTTTTCGTTTCTCAAGTGTCGATGGTTGCTCAAGTCGTCGAGCACGGACTTTTCTTTGATCCTGATAGTAATGTTCCATTTTCCCCTCTGGATACTCCCGCAAAAAAATGTGATTTCAAATTTACCACCCTTCGTTAAATGTGATCAGATTGTATCCCAGTTAAAATGATACAGTACGGTTGTATCCCCATTAACAATGATTCCGTTCCGTAGTCGGAATGATAATTTTAAACACATTATGTCGTTTCGTCGGATTGTTTACATGATCTCACCGCCAGATGTTTCAGGGTTTCAGGCAATCTTTCCCTTTAAAATCGAGGGACATACTTATATGGGATATGCGAACACAGAAACGCTTGTGTGTTATAGTTGTGGTGAATTTGGCCATGTTAAAAGATCGTGCCCCAAAGACATGCCGAACAAAACTGGTAATGAAGGCTCCTCATCCCAACAACTCCCCATCCCAGATAATGCTCCCATTACAGAAGCAGATGCTTCCCATGAAGCACCTGCTCCTGCTCCTATAAATAAAAGCACAAAAAGATCTCTTTCCCCTTCTCAAAGCACCGCTGAGCCCGGTCAAAAATCCTCGCTACTTCAGCAGCTCCTCACTTCTTCGCACAGGTGGTTGTGGGGACTTGCCCCACAACATAGGCCCCATGTGCTTCGGTTTCACCAGTTGGTTCCTCTTCTGAACCACCTGGTACCTCTAAGATGTCTTGTAACGATGCTAATGTTACCTTCCCCCCTCCACCTCTTTCTCCCCTTCCTCCTCCTCCTTCCCACCTTTGCTCTTCTCTCTCTCCCCCTCCCCTTGCCCCTCCTGTCTCCTCTTCTTCCTTCCATGCTCCTCCCCCCTCCTCCTCCTCCTCCCCCTGCCCTCCCTGGTTTGCAACCTCCAACTATTACTACCAGTCCCCCCTCCAGACTGGACTTACCCCCTCCATACTTTCTGAGTCATCTCAGCCTTGTAGTGCTCCTGTTAAAGATAGCGACATTGCCATCACTATCGTTAATGAGACACCCAAGGATGTAACCACTGAGATTGTTCCTCTTACATCTTTAGTCCCTCCTCATGAATTAACCATGGAGATTGAGCAAATGGGCGAAGGCCCTGAGGAAATTGAGGACTATGATTCAGATGGTTGCTCCTCTCTGACGTCGAGTGCTTTTGGCGAGGAGCTCCCCCCAGATAGTAGTCTTGATGATACTTTCACATCTATTTCCGATATCTTAGAGTTTTTTTACAAAAAAACTACTCGTAAGAAGCGAGTAGATCTAAAATTTTTTTTCCCCAACTTGCATGCCTTTGTCCAGAAAGCACAAATAATTGTTGAGAACCCGGAGGCTGCTGCCATATCCAGCGCTTCTTGAAAGAGACTGAAAAATATATATTCTTAAAGCAAGGAAGCACTTGATTGCACAAAAACTTCTTTATTATGATTATAGCAAGTTTAAATATAAACGGAGGATGTAATCCTTTACGTAAAGTCCAAACGATGCAGCTAATTAATAATGTAAAGTTAGATATTCTTCTTTTACAAGAAACTCGGGCGACTGCGAGTTGCATGGCAGACTGGAGGCTGAAGTTGAAAGGCACTTGGTTTTTTAGTAACATGGCCTCCGTGAGTGCCGGTGTTGCTTTTTATATCTCTGCACGTCTTCCCATCTCCTCTCTTGTTATTAAATAAATTGTTCCTGGATATTTAGCTGTAATTGATTTTATATATAACCGCCAGCGGGTTTTAATTGTCAATGTTTTTGCCCCAATTGACAGCACAGTCAGGACAGCTTTCTTCACTGAATCCTTCACTTTTCTTAATCATCTCACCCCTGATACCCTATCTTGTTTTGGTGGTGATTTTAATTGTACATTAGATCCAGTTAGAGATCGGAACAGCCCTGAACCTCACGCAGCTCGTGGTAGGCCTTTGTCCACGCTTCTGTTACAACATGATCTTGGTGATGTTTGGCGACTACAGCATGGGAACGTCCAACAATTTACTTGGTGTCCTTGCTTTTTAAATAACGTCACTTGCAAGGCTTGATAAATTTTACATTAGTCTCTCTTTTTTTAAACCATGTAAGTTTTACTGACATCACCTCCTCTGGCTTTTCTGATCATTTTTTAATTAAAATGCGTTTTTCTTTTCCTCGTCCTCAGAGGAATACTTCTCATTGGTCTTTTAACCCTCTCTTTTAAATGATTCCTTTTTTTAATTATCTATTAAAAAAAAATTAGCTTCGAATTTTACAAATCTTTGTCAATGGTGGGATTATATAAGAGCACAAATCCGAGTCTTCTGTCAGCAATATAGGAATAACTTCACTAATGTAAAGCAAGCCAGATTAAGTATTTTAAAGAAAGAAATCCTCATTTTACAAGATAGCACGATTAATATTGATAAGGATGTACGATGCCGGCGGCTTTATGAGAAACAAGCCCTATTGAATTGTTTCATTAGAGAAGATGCTCATGGAGTGCTAAGAGTGAAAGGCCTGTCGACTTCAGAAACTTGCTGTAAAGACTTTTTTAACTTTGAAAAAACTACAAAGTCTAATCGTTCACTGTTCAGCTTATGTTCACGTGATGGACAAATTATTGAAGACAATGCTCAGTTGAAGTGTTTTATTCGGGATTTTTACAAGAATGTTTTTACCACAAAGAAAAGTAATGAACTCGCAATGTCTGATTTTACCCAAAATCTACCACAATTAGAAGAATCGCAACAACACTCTTTAGAACAAGATTTTACTGTCGATGAACTTTTAATAGCTCTTGATAACTTTCATGATCATAAAGCACCTGGCTTTGATGGTTTACCTATTGAATTTTATGAAATATTTTGGGATTTGCTTGAACCAACACTGTTAGATGTTTTTAAGTTTAGTTTCCAACATGGTTTGTTACCTCTAAGTTGTCGCCGTGCAGTCGTGTGCCTTATCCCAAAGAAAGATCTCCAGACTTTACAGAATTGGAGGCCTATTTCTCTGCTTTATGTGGATTACAAAATCTTTTCCAAGGCCCTTATATAAATCGTATGAAGCCTTTTCTTAGCTTTTTAATTCGTTTTGATCAATCTTTTGTATTCCAAACCGGTCTATTCATGATAATTTTTTTTTTTAATTCGGGACTTGTAGGATGTCTGTGCTCTTCAAAAGCAGAATGCTGGCTTGTTTTTACTTGACCAAGAGAAAGCTTTCGATTCTATAAGCCATGAATATGTATTTTACACCTCAAAACAGTTTGCTTTTGGGGCAACTTTTACATCCCATGTCTCATTGGTGTATAATCATGTTTTTAGCATCATTAAAGTTAATAATAGCCTGTGTGCACCATTAATGGTTGGAAGAGGAGTCCGTCAAGGGTGTCCGTTATCGGGCATTCTCCACTCTCTCTGTCCTGAACCCGTCCTAATTCGCCTTTGTGCTAGTCTACCAGGCTTTCCTGTGATGCCAACTGAAAGGCCAAGTGTTATCTCAGCATCTGCTGATGACGTGTGTGTCGTGGTGCGTAATAGTGATGATGTCACCATGTTATTAAATGACTTGAAAAAGTTATCTTCGGCTTGCACAACGACAATAAATTGGAGCAAATGTAAAGCTCTCTGGATTGGCCATACCCTGGCTGTTGGTTTGCCTCATCTTCCCAAAAACTTGCAGTGGGAGAAGGAAGGCATCCGCTATCTAGGTGTGTACATTGGCACCCCAGCTTTTATGGCTAAGAACTGGTTAAATACAGTTAACAAAATTGATAATAGGCTGGAGAAGTGGAGAGGAATATTACTTACCTTGTCAAGCAGAGGTCATGCCCTCATGATCAATAACCTGTTGGCTTCCTTGTGGCACAAAATGATTGCCCTGCACCCTCCTGAAACACTGCTGCTGACAATCCAGAAACATCTGCTTGATTTTTTTTCTGTGGTGGCAAACATTAGGTCAAGCCTGAAGTCCTTTACCTTCCATTGGCAGATGGTGATCATGGTCTTGTTGATATCCTCAGCCGACTAATGGCCTTTTGAGTCGCCACTGTCCACCACTTTCTTTTTTCTGCATCACTGCCATGGTGCCCCACTGCTAACCATTTGCTGAAAATGTCTGGCATGCTCAATTTCAATCAGGAACTTTTTCTCATGGACTTGCAACATATGGACATCTCTCCATTGCATTTGTTTTTACCAAGGGCTTCCGGTTCTGGGTTTGGAGCATCGGCAGGTCTCCTTCAGAGCTCTCTGTTGACAATCTCAAAGTGACGTTTCCGGTCGTTATCTGTCCCGTTTTAACTGTTTATTTTCTCACCAATATGTTACTGTGTGTTCCTAGTTCGGTTTTGTTTCAAAAATCGTGCTATTTTGTGAGTTTTCATCGAACTTGTCTTACCGGGTGCTTGAGGCCTACCCATCCCTCCCCTTAGTGTACAATCATGTTTATTTGTATTTTCTCCCCATTACCTTCAATTTCTATCTTCCCCACTTTCCCAATGTCCCCCATCTCTCCCAACTAAACACTCTATTTCTTGTCTTAAATCCAAAATAAAAAAATACCTTTCTCCTTGCACACTCACAAGTCTCGATCTTTCTTCTTCTTCCTCTTCTTCTTCTTCCTCCTGCCGGCACACCATCTTTATTCTACTGAGCTGACCCTCTCTCGCCATTACCTTCACAATTTCTTCTGACAACCGTTCATTCCCAAATCTTACCTGTTCTTAAAAAATACATCAAAAAATAATAATCTTCCTTGTATCCTTTCGATCTCTACACCTCCTTTAACCACGTGTCTCTCTCTCTCCTCTCTCTCTCTCTTCCTGGTACTTTTCATCGACCCAGCAGCTTCACACTGCGTTTACCGTCCAAATTCACCACACACTTCCACGATTTTACTTCAACCTTCCCTTTTCCGAATGGTATGCAATCCTTATGTAAAATATACAATTTCACTTTTGACTATACACCTCCCATGGCCAATTGCTTCTCCTGTAACCACGTGATCTGTTTACACCCCCTGCGTTTACCGATGCAATTTCACCATTCACCTCACGATTTTTTTCTACAACACTTCCATGACCTAATCTGATGAAAACTCTCTCAAACAAATATAATAATACTAATAAAAACGATCTCTTATAATGCTGCATCTTCCTCTTTCACACGTGTGGTACTCTATACTGTATCAGAATGCATGACTCTTCCGCTATTTAAACAGACTGCTCTCAATTCGACCTTTCCTTCACACCTTGCCGAAAAAATCGAACTGTTACAGCGTTTCTTCTCTCCATTCTCTGAATTCCCCTTTATTGCTTTTATCAAGATTCGTGTTTAATCACATCTCTGTCCTAAAACTTTTTTAAAAAAAACCCAGTTTGCTATAAATGTTCACTTTCCATCAACCATTCTTTTTTTCCAATTTCAGTGCCAACTCACCCCTCACACCCCTCACTCTCAAAGTAACCATCACTCTCTTCTCCCTCCAAGCCTCCCTCGCTCCTCTCTCAAAAACTCCCCACTCACCCTTCTCCCACCATTCACCCCCTCACTCACCCTTCTCAAAGTTGCCCCCCCCTCTCATCCACAAAGCTGCCTCCTTCCACTGCCCTCTCACCTCCATCTCTTCACTCCACCTCCTCAAATTCTCAACCATCTTCTGTCCCCTCTCTTGTCCACCCTCTCCCCCAGCACCACAGAGCCTTTTATCCTCCTCATCTGGCCCCCTCCCATAGCTATTCTGCAATCCCCCACACTCTTTCAACAACCATCCTTACCTCTCCCCCTCGTCCCTTGTCCTACCCTCCCCCTCCCCTCTCTCTTCATTAACAGTGTGGACCTCAAATATCCGGGGCCTTCGCTCAAACCTTTCAGATCTTTCCATACAGGTTGCCACTGACAAACCAGACATAATCTGCCTTACAGAAACTTTCCTCCAATCCAATCCCAAGACGTGTCCGGCTCTCAAGTATCTCTCCCCGGTTACTCCCTCCTCCGGTATGACAGATCTGAGCCTCGTCCTGGTGGAGGAGTTGCTATTTTCATCAAAGACTCTATTCCTCACTCTCCTTGCACTGCCCTCACTCCCCCACACCCCCAGGAATACCTCTGGCTATGGCTTCACCTCCACTCCCACCTCATGTTTATATGTGTACTGTACCGTCCACCAAACAGTGATGACTCCATCTACACCTCACTATCCGAAAACATGGACCATCTTCTATCTTCTCATCCAAACTCTCTCTTCCTCATATGTGGTGACTTCAATTGTCATAATGCCAGTTGGCTGGGTGTGGGTGCCTCTCTCACCTGTCATGGCACTTCAGCAAAAGCTTTCTGCGACTCATTGGGACTGACTCAATCAGTCAACTTCCCGACCCGGATCTCATCCAATGGTACTCCATCTCTTCTGGATCTGATTTTGACAAATTTCCCTGACAATATCTGCTGCTCTTCCTCCGCTCCAGTCGGTTATTCTGACTACATCCTTGTAAAGGTGGACATCCCTCTGGCTATTATCAGAGAACCACCTCACCACCGTCGAGTCTGGCGTTTCACTCAAGCGGACTGGCAGGGTCTCCAAGCAGCTATCAAACTTATAGGTCAGGTCAGGTATGGGAGCATGTGCCAGAACAGCGCGTCGCTGCGTCCACTTTCCGCCGGTACTCCAGGGGCCTCCGTCTGGCCATCCCCCAGGCAGATGCCAGGCCCATCCCCATCTCCTTGAGATGATGGTCAACCTGCTGCAACCATGAGGCACGTGGTCGGCCCACTGGCCTCCTCCACTCATGAGACTCCCTCGCTGAGAGAATCTGGTGAGCAGGATCAGCGTCAGGAAAACGAGCCACATGTCCATACAGCCGCAGCTGACGCTCACGGACTATGCAGGTAACAAATCTCATCCGAGTCTCTCTCAGCAACCGCTCGTTGGACACAAAATCCGACCAGCGATAGCCAAGGATTCTCCGAAGACACCTGGTACCAAAGGAATTAAGTCTCCGTCTCAGATCCTTGGTCAAAGTCCAAGTCTCGCACCCATAGAGCAAGACTGGAAGTACCAAGGACCTGAAGACTCGGACTTTCGTCCTCCCGCACAGGTACCGGCAGCGCCACACCCCATGATCCAGTGAATCCATGACTCCCCAGGCCCGACCCAGACGTCTATTGACCTCCGGCTCACAACCTGCGGAGACATGAATATCACTGCCAAGGTAAGTGAATCTATCCACGACCTCAACATCCTCACCACAAACAGACACAGACAGGACAGCAGCATCCAAGATGTCACCGAAAGCCTGGATCTTTGTTTTGACCCAAGAAATCCGTAATCCCAACGGCTCCGACTCCTCATTCAGCACCTCGAGGGCCCCCAAGAGGATGTCTAAAGTCTCCGCAAAGATGACTGCATCATCTGCAAAATCAAGGTCCGAGATCTTGACATTGCCAAACGATGCACCGCAACTTGATCTCTCCGACATCCTCCCAAAAATCCAGTCCATACAAGTGCTGAAAAGTGTGGGGGCAAGTACACACCCCTGACGAACTCCAGTAACAACTGGAAATAAGTCAGAGATGGTACCACCACACTTCACAGCACTCTCAGTACCAGAGTAGAGTTCAGACATCAGATCGATCAGTTTTGGTGGCACCCCACGAAGACCAAGAATCCTCCAGAGGACATCCCGATTCACTGAATCGAACGCTTTACAGAGATCAACATAGGCTGCAAGCAGCCCCTGCCGAAACTCTCGTCTGCGTTCGGTGAGGACACGAAGTGCAAGGATACGGTCAATCGTTGACCTCTTTGGTGTAAAGCCTGACTGCTCTGGACGCTGGTGCTCAAGCAGATGGTGGCGAACCCTATCAAGAATTATCCGAGCAAAGACCTTGCCCGGCACTGAGAGCAGCGTCACCCCTCGGTAGTTGTTGCAGTCTTGGCGATCACCCTTCCCTTTCCAGAGAGGGACAACAAGGCCCCTCTTCCAGTCAGTTGGGATGATGCCTGTGTTCCAGGCAGAGCACAAAACTGCATGCAACGACGCGAGTGCAGCATTTCCACCAGCCTTGAGAAGTTCGGCATGGAAGTCACAGATCCCTGGAGCTTTGCCCCGTTTCAACTGGTTCACCGCAGCCCGTGTTTCCACAAGCGATGGTGGACCACAGTTGATTCGAGGGTCAGCAACAGGGATTGTAACGCCCTTGACGTCCAACTCGACAGCTGGGGGATCAGCCTGGTACAACCGCTCAAAGTAACCGGCCCAGCGGGCCTTCACTTCAGACTCCTCTGTCAAGAGCCTACCACTCTCTGCTCGAACTGCAGTGCTCCGAGGGATGGGCTTGGATGAACGTAATGCGCGAATTCCCCTGTAAGCGGGACGAGAATCACCTGTCCACAGGTGATGCTCTACCCCCTCACAGATTCCTCGCACATAGGCCTCCTTGTCCACCCTCAGTGCACGTACAGTTTTACGCCTCAGCTCCCTGAACAGCTCAGCTCTGCCATTCAGCCTGGCCCTGCGACTCTGGTCAATGGTATCCAGTGTCCCTTGAGAGACAAAATTCTTCTTTGCCCTGCGGTGAACTCCAAGGCATCCACCGGTAACATCAAGGACGGTGGTCTTGAAGGTGCTCCACAACTCTTCAGGACCCCCCAAAGCACCCAGACCCCCCAAGTGTCCACTCAGCCTGTTCGCAAACTCCTCAGCTACTCTCTCATCCCTGAGCTTGGCAACATCCAGCCTAGGCTGGGATGGTACCATTCTCCAGGATTTAAGGTGCAGCTTTAGAGTTGCTACAACAAGCCTGTGGTCAGTATTGAGGAACTGAGCACTCCGGTAGACCCTGCAGTTCTGGATCATCCTCCAACGACCGTCAATGAGGACATGGTCAATCTCCTTTGCCACACCGCCAGCGTTGGAATACCAAGTCCAGCGATGAGCTTGCGGGCGCTGAAACCATGAACCAGCCACCCTAAGTCCATGACTTCTTGCAAAGTCAAGGAACTTAGTGCTATTCTGGTTCATAGTTCCTGACCCATGGGGACCAACACACACCTCATAACCATCCCTATCAGTTCCAGTCGATGCATTGAAATCCCCCAAGACTAGAAGTGTATCTCGTCTGGGGCAGTGATCAACCACAGACTCGAGTGTGGCGTAGAATGTGTCCTTCACGGTAAGATCACTCGCCTCAGTCGGAGCATAAATAGAGACCAGGGAAATGACACCTAAGGAGTGACGAATCCTTAATCTCATAATACGCTCGTTGACCGGTGTTACCTCAATTATCATTGGGGTCAGCTTATTGGACACAGCTACAGCAACTCCTTGGGTATGGTAACCATCAGAGCGACCAGACCAATAGTAGGTGTAACCACCCACCATTATCTCGCCGCAATCCGGTCTCCGAACCTCAGAGAGAGCTGCAATCCCGATGTCCAAACGCTTGAGCTCAGATGATAACAGAGACAGGTGATCATCCTCTCTTAGGGATAGGACATTCCAGGCACCCACCCGAAGGGACCGCCTCAGGTTAACCCAAGGAGACCGCCGTCTGGTGGACGACACCTCAGCACCACTCCGACACACTCTCCCGCAATCTGACCCAGGGATGTTACCCCGTGGTTTCCCTCCTATCAAAGATTGGGGGTCCCGAAGGCTTTGCCCCAATCCCATCATCCGGTGAGCTGCCCTGCGAAGGGAAGCTGCACAGGAGGTACACCCACGGAGTGGGTTTTCAGATTTTTTTGCGTTTTTGCGTTTTGCGGAATGAAGCGTTTTACGGTGGCTGGAGTGCAAATCCTGCCACCAACCTCCTAATAAGAAGTAACCCAACTGCAGGAGGACGTCCGCAGACACAGTTGGGCACTAGATATGGATGGCCGTTGGCTCACAAGGAGCTCCTCCGCCCTTTGACAGGTTTTGTTTTTAATCCTGCTGGGTGTCCATATCCAAACACCCTCCTCACCAGAAAACCTGGTGGGGGAGACGGTTTAGTCGCCGACAACCCGACCATGGAACAGGTTAGTACAGGTTTACATGGTACCTGTAGCAGGTCACAGATCGAACCTGACCTGACCAAAACTTATAGACTGGTCTCCTATCACTACTTTCTCCAACATCAACTCATCCTGGGAATTCTTTCAAAGAAACTTGCTCTCCCTCATGCACAGATTTATCCCCTCTTGTCTTCAGTTGTCCTACCCTTCCTCCCGCCCTTGGTTCACTGAAGCTTGTGGTGAGGCAGTGGTCCTGAAACAACTTGCCTTTGCCTCATGGAAAGCAAACCCAACTGAGGGTAATCTCAGTTCCTTCCATAAAGCTTGGAACAAGTGTGTATCTACCCTCAGGAGAGCCAGAAAACAACATTTTTCGAAGCTCAAGTCTGAACTATCAAACCTCTCTCCCTCCTCAAAATCCTGGTGATGTCTAATCAAATCTGTTTCTGGTGTTTGTTCCCCCTCCATCCGCTTCCTTACCTCAAATGGCCGCACTGCTGATACCGCACGTGAAGAGGCTGAATGCCTAAACTCGGTGTTTGCAGCTAAATCTTGTGGCCAAAACCCATCGCTTTCTCTACCCACCTTACCCAGTCGCACCCAACTGTCCCTGGACTCTGTGTCCTTTTCTCCTGTCAAGGTGGAGAGCTTGCTGTCAAACCTCAACTCAAATTCTGCAACCGGTCCAGACGGCATCAGCCCACGTGTCCTAAAAACCTGCTCTTCTGCTCTTGCTCACCCTCTCTCTGTTCTATTCACCCTCTCATTTGTCCAAGGTCATCCGCCATCTGCTTGGAAATGAGAAAACATTACTGCCCTGCATAAAAAGGTACAAAAACAGATCCCTGCAACTACAGACCAATCAGCTTTCTGCCAATCATCAGCAAGGTTATGGAATCCATCATCGCTTCAGACATGAAATTTTTCCTCTTCTCCAATGGCTTGATTTCCAATCTTCAATTTGGTTTCAGACCAGGTCACTCTACCCTGGATATGCTGCTTCTGCTCTCCCAACAATGGATGGAGGTCCTCAATGCCGGACATGAAATCAGAGCCATATCCCTGGACATAATATCATGTGCTTTTGACACAGTCTGGCACCCTGCCCTACTCACAAAACTCTTCCTATGGTATCCAAGACCATCTCCACTCACGGCTCGCAGACTTCCTCTCCTGTCGCAATCAACGTGTGGCCCTAAATGGAGTTCTTTCATCCCCTCTTCCTGTCCAGGCTGGAGTTCCTCAAGGTAGCGTTCTGGGCCCTGTTCTTTTTCTGGTTTTCATCAATGATCTATCCGACTCTCTGGAAAATCCTCTATATCTCTTTGCTGATGACTCCATCCTCTGCCGTACCATCTGTCATCCCTCAGACCGGCAAGCAGCAGCTTCTTCGCTCACTGCAGATCTGGATAAAATCACAAACTGGTCCAACACGTGGAACATGTCTTTCAATCCGGAGAAATCTCACACTCTCACTATGTCTCTCCGAAAGGACCGTTTGGAAACCCCCCCCCCATCCACTTTCTCAACAATCCTCTGGAAGAAGTCCTTTCTTTCAAGCTTCTGGGTCTCACTATATGCCATGACCTTTCCTGGGAAAGCCACATTTCAAACCTCGCCTCCAAGGCCAGTCGCCGACTGGGCATCCTCCGTCGTGCAAAGTCCTTCCTCGGCCCACCTGAGCTCCTGACCACTTACAAAGCTTTCGTCTACAACCTGATGGAGCACTGCTCTCTCCTCTGGGCTGGTGCTCCTGCCTCTCACCTTTTTCGGCTTCACGCTGTGGAAACCAAGGCATTTCGGATCATCGGTATCTCCCGTGATGAGGCTGAGTCTTTGGGCCTCTCACTCTCTCACTGCAGGCTGGTCGGTGGTCTTTCTGTCTTCTCCCATCTCCTCTCCAGCCTCGCCCCCCCCTGCTCTCTCTGCGATTTGTCCCCACCACATTTCTGCAGGGCGCTCAAGGTCTGCCAAAACCCCCCTTCTGGTAAAACTACCAAAATCACGAATCACTGCTCACCTTCACTCTTTCATTCCTCTTTTTTTCCCCACCTTTGGAATAAACTCCCTCACTCTATTCAATCCCATTCTTCCCTCCAGGCCTTCAAAACAGCTGTTCACCACCACCTGTCATCCCCCATCCAAATCCTCGATCTTTTCTACCCCCGATAATCCACCCCAAGCCCACCTCCTTCAAATTCCCTGCTTTCCTTCCTGAAAGTCCCTGTTATGTCCATCTTGTAATGACCCATGTTCCCCACCCCATCCCTCTCCCTTCCACAGATCTCCTAATGTCTTTGTTCCCCACTGTTTTTTCCTTCCCACTCCCGCCCATCTTGTCTCATGCCCCCCTTGCTGGGAGTTATGTGTTCGCTCTCATTCGAGCCTCGACAAGGTATACAAAAAAAAAAAAGACCTGTTTCAAGCCTGGCAGCCTCTTGTAGTGCACCGAGATATGACTCACTAAAACAACAACAACTTTCTCGACGAGCCTATCTTCTACAATGCACTTTTTCTGAACATCCCTCGATCACGTGCTTACATACAATGCTTCATAAACTCCGGTATACGTCTCATACGACATCTGCGGAAGGAGAACAAAACATGGCACTCAGTCGGGCATATTGCGACTACCGCTGGAATGCGCTCTTTAAGAACTTTTTCCCAGCTCGTCCAGGAGGTTCTGCGTACCTCTAGAAGTTTGGGACTCCATTTTGATACCACCAACACCGTCCCTGCTATCCATGCCCCCTTCTTTCCGCAGTTGCGTCTAACATCACTGGCATTAACAGAAACTGTGATCCTGTCTTCCTCTCCACTTCCTAATGTTGCTAAAAAGTGCCTGTACCACCTTTGTGTCACCATACGGCATCCTAATGTGTGTGAAGATAGTTTTGAATCCCGATGGAAGGGGATGTTGCCTCCGGGGTCCCCCTCTGTGCCCACAATGGGCTGCCATGTATGACCCACCGATTGTAAAACGGACTGGTGATATCTCTTGGAGAATTGTCCACATGATTTTACCTACGAATGTTTTATTACATCATTTTAATGTTTTAAATTCTGTTTCGTGCCCCTTTTGAATGGCCTCTGAAGATTTATATCACGCCTTTGTTGACTGTGCAAGACTGACCCCACTTTTTACCTTTTTATCACAATTGTGTTGCCATATGAAAATTGTATTTTCTTTACGCACTTTTATTTTTGGATAGCCGTTAAATACCAAAAGTCATGTTGAATCTGCTCTCGCCAATTTTATAATAGCCTAAGGGAAATTAGCAATCTATAAAACAAGGAAAGCTAAACTTCTTGCAAACCCTGATGCTGATTACAATGTTTTAACTGTTTTTAAGGCCCTTGCCCTGGCCAGATTATGTGCAGAATTTTGTTTTCACCAAAATATTAATAATCTTGAAATGTTAAAGCAGTAATGGTGTCACAGGAATGCTTTGTGTAAAGTAGACCACAATGATCTTATCATTTCATTTTAGCTGTGAACTTGACCTTTTTATTATGTCTCGTTTTGTATGTTTATGTACAACTCTTTTTAGCCACGTCGCGTTGCGAACGCTGGCTCTAAGAGAGCTCCGCATTGATCTTCTTCTTCTTCCTGTTCTTCTTCTTCTTCTTCTTCTGGTGAAGACAAAACCTTTAGGACGTGGCTCTTGGACACATTTGTCCTTGTTTTTCTAAGCTTGTAAAAATAAAGGTATACAAAAGTAAAGTCAGTCTCTCTCTCTCTCTCTCTCTCTCTCTCTCTCTCTCTCTCTCTCTCTCTCTCTCTCTCTCTCTGTCTCTGTCTCTGTCTCTGTCTCTGTCTCTGTCTCTGTCTCTGTCTCTGTCTCTGTCTCTGTCTCTGTCTCTTTCTCTCTGTCTCTTTCTCTTTCTCTTTCTCTGTCTCTTTCTCTCTGTCTCTTTCTCTTTCTCTTTCTTTCTGTCTCTCCCTCTCATTTTGGCCCTTCCCTCTCCTTTTTTTCTTGGCCACCATCCACTGCTCCGCCCCTTGGGAGGCGATCCACCGCGCCGCCCCTTGGGAGGCAATCTGCCGCTCCGCCCCTTTGGAGGCGATCCACCTCTCCGCCCCTTGGGAGGCGATCCACCTTTGTGGATCACTGGATCACTGGATCCTCACCTGGATCAGGAGCCCCTTGGGAAGCAATCCACCGCTCCGCCCCTTGGGAGGCGATCCACCGCTCCGCCCCTTGGGAGGCGATCCACGGCTCTGCCCCTTGGGAGGCGATCCACTGCTCCGCCCCTTGGGAGGCGATCCACCACTCCGCCCATTGGGAGGAGATCTACCGTTCCGCCCCTTGGGAGGTGATCCACTGCTCCGCCCCTTGGGAGGCGATCCACTGCTCCGCCCCTTGGGGGGCGATCCACCACTCTGCCCATTGGGAGGAGATCTACCGTTCCGCCCCTTGGGAGGTGATCCACTGCTCCGCCCCTGCCTCGTTCATGCCAAGCCTCCCAGTGCCCCCTGGTAGAGGTTTACCTAAGGGTTTTACACACAATTTCCTTCACCATAATCCCTAACTAATTATTACAACCACCATCCCCTGTATGGTGTACAGGCAAACAAGACAATGCTTAAGCTGATGTGTCCCTACTTATACATCGAGGTAGCTATCTACTCGCACATGGACCATGCTACTCTACACATTCCTATCTGTTCTATGGTAATATCTACCCCCCCTCCCCCCACAAATACAAAAATATCAATTTATAAGGGTTTTTGCAAAATACAAAAAATGATCACAACATCTGAGTGAATGTGAGAAAATCACAACATCTGACAGATGAGAATTGTTGATGATCACGAAATTATGCTCTTGGGGCGACGTAGTTAATAAGAATCGAAAGAGGGCCATGGAGAATGGAGCAGTCCATGATTACTGTTAACATTATGATTTCCTCTAACATAATACATAATTATGATTATAACATTATGATGTTAACATTATATCAATGGATATAATGAAAACCAGATGGACATGCATTTTCCATTGAGATGTGCCATGCAGGTGCATCAATCCCAAACATATCCTCTGAATATTTTAATTCGCACATTGCTTTCGCCACAAGAAAGGTAACTGTTTTCCTTGTGCACAAATTATTCATTGTTTGGATAATTTAATACCAAAGGATATCGAGGCAGTGCTATCATGTCGCACACAGACGGTGTATCCTGCATGCTCTCCTGTTATTATAATAAACTCTGCTCTGAGAAACTGTTATTTGCTCCTTGGAGCCATGTTGAGCTGAATTACATTCAGGCTTACTTTCAATACTCCACACCACGCACCCTCGCAGGTTCATGAGGACATATTGCAACCTAGGCAATGTCAAAAACAATCCTTTACGCTCCATGCTTGTAGGCAAAAATCACCGGCCAAGCAATAACCAGTTGAACATGTAATACAAGTGCCCCTTGTGATTATTCCTCCCTCATTTTGTACGCCCTGGATTCTGTACCGTTATGTGTTATTTTTATGGCCCCGGTACACGGTACATGCCAGAATTGAGATATCGAGGAGTCACCATTTCGGGAATACCGCCTGGACGGCTCGGATGGAATCGTATCTCCCTTTACGTTGTCATGCTGATCGACATACCTTCATTGTAGTAATTTTCAGGCAGATTGTAATGTCCTTTAAAAATATTATCTTGGGAGGGGGAATGACGAGAAAAAAATAAAAATTTCAGCAACTCGCTATCCATATTTGAATATGGCATTTCACTGTACAATGAAGGCTTGAGGATATTCGGACGATAAATACTGTGATGTGCAAATTTTCACGGAATATATTTCTGCACTTGCTATTCCCAATCCGTGTTGCACAAACTTGCAAGCATTTTATTGGTGAACGTGATTTGCTGTCCTCTCGTTTCAACCGCAGGAAGACGTGCACGGCTCCTTTGATCGACTACATCGACGGCAACGACTTCACGATGGAATCCCAGCAGGGTGGTGATGAAGATGGCTTTGCACGTGGAGCCTGGGACTGGAGTCTCCTGTGGAAGCGCATTCCGCTGAACGAGCGAGAGAAGTCTACCCGCGCTCACTGCACTATGCCCTACAGGTAAGCAGCATTACGCGCACCTGCATTCCGGCACTAACGCCTCGCTACCTCGATTAAAGCACTCTGTTGGCTCGTTCAGGTTTTAGGTAAAGCTGGTGCCGATGCTGTTCTCACTTCTGTTGAAAACTTGCTTCTTGACATTCAGACAATGGATTTGCCTCATGTTATAACTCAATTAATAGTAAAGATGTGCCATAAGATGAACACTAATTTTGAGCCTCTGGAACTGATCACCATCCTCCTCATATGATTTCCTGGGTTCTCAAAGTTCCCCCCCCCCACCACCCCCCACTTGGTCTTTATACTCACGGAGCATCGTTGCGAGGAATCACGTGACGTTCAGCGAACTTGAAAGGAGGACAGACACGGAGGAATGGCGAATGTTTGTAAGGACAGCAGATCATCGGATGACGGTTTGAGCCTGGGTTAATCTCATGTCGGTGACAAGCACCGTTAAACGGCTCTGCCGGATTGCCCATTTGCCTCGCCGCGTGTAACACGTCAAACGGAGAGTTCCACGGCACGGATTTACGGTAATTGGAAGGCTCGTTTTGAACAATGCAATGTGTCATCGTCTTACCTTTGTACTGACAGGTGACGAGTTGCATTTTATCAGTGCACTTGCTGGAGGACAGTTTGAGTCCTGAGCTGTTTAGGAACTTGCCATCGTGCCCTGGGTGTCTGTAATTCTCAGAGTCCTTTGGGACAGCATGCTCTAGAATGAATGCATGTGCATGATGGGAATTGATGGGAATGATGGGAACCACCAATGACGTGAGATACACCTTTTGTCCTGTACCGTTCTACGCACGGGTAATTGCATTTTTTTTTTTAATTGAAGGTGATATAATTAATTTTTTTTTTTTTTTCTCCTTAGGTTTCAGTATAATATTTGTCAGTAGTTGAGTTGTACTGTTTAGCATTTCCATTTGAAGTGATGCCTCATGATTCTGGGGCACCCAAGTTCAAATCCCATATCGTAAATATATTTCGCCATCATCTACGATTGTCCTTTTGGTGTTCCGATTGTCTAAAATATCTGCTCAAAGTATCATTGGCCCAACAAGTAGTATGGGTACGAGACAGAAAATAAAGTGAAATCCCACATGAAGACACAATGAGGGGTGTGGAATGGCAGGCCATGTCACAGATGATGAAGCCTCTCTCTCGCAAGGGTCCCGCCCGGTTCGACACAAAAGAACGAAGAGATAAGATGCCTTAACCTTTCCGAGACACTAAAGGTCACAACACTGTCACCCGGTGGTGCGCAAACACAGGACGAGTTATCCCTATACACAGGTCCTTAGTACAGGGTAGAAAAAGCTTCAAACTATGAAGAAAAATAGCTCACCTGGATCAGGAGCAAGTCACTCAAACATCCCACACACCCCGTTAGACCCTAATTGTTTTTTAATGCCGTGTTGTGGTCAAGTTTCATCGAAATTTCAACCCCCCCCCCCCCCCGTAGTCCGCCTTAATGAGCACAGATTTTGATGCACTTGATACATTTTGTTCAATCATGGGTGATGAATGTTGTGCTCAAGTTTCATCGAAATTGTTTGTGTAGTTTCGGAGAAGAGAGCAAATACCTATTTTGGGGGGGGGGGTCAGAACCCCCCTCCCTCTGCAGACCCCCTTAATGAGTGTAGATTTTGATGCGGTCAATACACCTTCGTTAGGCATCAAATATGAAGCTCGTGGCCAAGTTTCATCAAAATTGCTTTTTTGGTTCAAGCGATAACAACTGAAGTGCTTATGGACTGACTCACTCACCTACGGACGTTGCTTGATTGCATAAGCTCAACTGCCTAAAGACCAGGTGAGCTAAAAATGGGGGTCTATACATTAATTATAATAACACCCCTACCACACCCCTACCACCTTCCCAGAGACAATATGTTTTTTCCACCAACCTTAACATCAAAGTTGTCATCACACTCCAGTGAGAGTAATTCACTGTCTCCTGCCATCCGAAGAACAATACCTGGTGGCACAAGACTCGATATCTGTAGTTCGTATCACATCCGTTATGAACTGAGAGTCTGGATGAGGCTTCTGTTTCCAGATCTCTACTATAATTGTACCCGAAGGTCAACAGAATGGTCAGGTGGTATCTGCGTGATTTCACCATTCCGACCACAGTAGATAAGCAATCCTGCAAGTGAAAGATACCTTTGCGTCGTATCCTCCATTGACTTGTAATTTTGGTCAGCTGACTCAAAGGCTTCTTCATGGAATAGACACTCGATGACCTTCTGAGATGATCAAATATTGGTCAAAGGTAGTCAGACCTTCGAGATGTAGTTGTTGTTGTCCATTTGGATGCTCTGTCGTTACCCCGATCTGCTCACCGCTCCTGCTAAGTATGCCGACAGCATTGTGGAGTATCTGATCCTCAGCGCTGCTCTCGCTATCTTTCTAATTCTCGAGAAGGTTCGTGTCTACATGGGATTGTAATCATGTCTGTATTTTTGAAACGAGTATCCTTCTGCTGTGTTTCTTGAGACGACGATATCTGACAATCCCTTCTGACTGCAAAATAACATTGTGTCACCAGGAATCTTATTCATTTTGTCCCGAATGGAAAGTTTCCCGGTCAATTTGGGGGCAGTGCCAGGATGCACACCCTTACGGACATCTTGGAAAGAACAACCAATGTTGATTGCGTCATCCAGCTTCTTGTCCTGGAGTCCGACGAAAGGCCTCGTTGCTACCTTGTTGTGGACAGAGTACTCGTTTGATGTTGTGTCAATGCACTCTCCGATACGTGTCGGTTCAACAGCAAATTTTCGGATATCTTGTATACGATTCAAAACGAAATGTTTTGATGACGACATCATCCCCTCTTTCATTTGAACCACTCACCTTGTTTATACACACACACACACACACACACACACACACACACACACACACACACACACACCTGTCATACCTGTTCACATCCAAACGAATGTTTCTGTGTCCGTTATTTCCCACCAGTGTGGCATATAGGGCACTGCTAATCCCAAGTGACGTTTCCTTTTGTTCATAAACATCTCACCAATGTTGCGTATTGTCCCAGCAAGATCGCATCAAGACGAGGGTTTGTGCTTGCTGCTGCTCATTTTACTACCTCAGTGCATTCCGATGGACAGGGTGGATGGACACGAATGTGTTGCAGCCCAAGTGTCCCATGAATTGGCAGTTCCAGGTTAGTAACTTCATCTGGACTTTCTCCAAAGGATTGTACAAAGACCTGCAACCATTTTTTCATGTCAATTTAAATGTCTTTATCAAACACAGCTCGGTCACTTATTTCCCTTGCAAATGATGCAGGTGCAAGTACCACTGGCTCAAGGTAGATATTTTAGGCTCCGATTGTCCCTCCATCAAGATCGACGAGCCAGGGTGGACCTCTTTAGATCAAGATTACTGAAGAGCACATTCACAGATGTATTTACAGAAACGTTTATGTTCGTTGGAAAAGCACATTTAAAGTTGAGGATACCGTTGACATAATCCAAAATTTTAAGATCTCAAAAACGTTATTATTATTATTTTTTTAAACATTAAATAGCATTTCAAAACGTAGTTCTTGCACTCCAAACGTCCTCAAGCTCATGCTATCTTCAGTGACCCAAGGCAAACGTCCGTCCAAGGGACGACACACTCGTCGATGTAACGCCCGGCCTGCGAAGCACCAGTCTGACAGTTTACAGTCAGGTCAGGAATCATATCCAGACCGGACAGGTCAAAGGTGTGTCTGTGTTATGTCTGCACCATCCCCTTGGACATCTTGCTGATGGGTGTAAAAGAGCACAAGTGTGGAAAGAACTTGCCAATTCACATGACGATCGCAAGGTGACCTTTTTGGTCGTGGTTTTCTGGTACTACCTGGTGGAGGTGTATTTCTCTCTTCACGTGGGTTATCCATCCATTCATAATCATGAACGATGTGTTAAAGGTATCTTAGATCATTCCTGCTTTCTATCTGTTTTCTTTATTTCATTATCCTCCCTCGAACTCGACTTTTATTGCAGGAGGGTCATTCAAGGTTTACTGTGATATTTGTAACATGTGACGACGACTCCGATTTCACACCTGCACAAAACATTCTGAGTATTTCCAGCAAAGAGTGTGATGTGATGTGATGTGATGTGATGTGATGTGGAATGAAGAGTTGAACCAAAAACCATCAGCCCGGATGAAAATCTCAATAATTATAGTTTATCGCTAATCACAAGGAGCACTTGTATTACGACATCCTTCGATCACTCCTTCATGAGATCAAATGTATCTTGTATAGAATTGTGTTCGAGTTGTGAAAAAGGTTTAACAATGGACACCAATCCGGAGATGAATGATGAACGCTCTCATTTGCAATTGAGTGTTGTGGATCCCACAGACGTTACCCGTGATCCATGTCGAACACAATGGTCTTGAACAATCACCGTGTGTGTGTGTGTGTGTGTGTGTGTGTGTGTGTGTGTGTGTGTGTGTGTGTGTGTGTGTGTGTGTGTGTGTGTGTGTGTGTGTTATGGTAATGTCAACATATTGAAGTTTGGAAAACATGATACACTCACTCACAGCTGATGTATTCAATAAATCGAGCGTAAGATGGACTCCAAAAAAAGTGTTTCATCAAAGGGCAGTTCACATGGCCATTGCGACGGAGAACTCGGATGATTATCAGAGGGAGTGCAATGACATGTTGAACAGGATTACAAGATGTGATGAGCTATAGATCCATAACTTTACTCTGCATGTCGTGGCGACTATCGGTGTCTCCACTGCTGAAAATGATTCAAGACTTCGCCATCTACCAGAAGTGTTTTAGAACATCTTTGAAGTAATCGACGTTCCCGTGGTGAAAACATTAATCTACTGCACTACTGTGAACTGTTACTACCACCACCACCACCACCACCACCATCATCATATCCACCATTATCATAATCATCATTATATCCACCATCATCCATCATCATCTACCATTATATTCACCATTATCATCCATTATCATCATCATATCCACCATCATCATCATCATCATATCCACCGTTATCATCCATCATCATCATCATATCCACCATTATCATCCATCATCATCATCATCATCATCATCATGTCCACCATGATCATAATCATCATTATATACACCATTATCATCCATCATCATCATAATATCCATCATTATCATCCATTATCATTCATCATCATCATCATCATCATCGTCATATCCATCAATCATCATCATCGTTATATCCATTATCCATCATCATTATCGTCATCCATCATCCATCTCCATCATCGTCATCATCATCCGCAGAGCATCGGTGCTGCGAAGCAGTTACTTGGCTGCATTCCTGGTCGGGTCGCCATGCCAACGCAAGAAGTTAGGGTAGAAATTTGTAGTTTGTTCAGGGTGCCGGCGATAGCTCGCCGACTCTTCGCGTCCACCATATAATGCTGGCAGACGGGATGAAACGCCTCAATGATGGTTTAAAGCTGGGTCGAGATTCGAACTCGGGCTGACAGCTCAGAGGTGAGCGTGTGTACCTCTAGCCATCCAGCCAGTCCTGTGATCTGTTATACAATGATGTTCAACATGTAACGCACAAACGATGTCCATCTTCACTCCGAAATATTGTCACGCTGTTTCTTTGTTTTTGTTTTTTTTGTATACATTGTCAAGGCTCGTGAAAGAGTTGTTATTTGTACACTGAACAGATCAGGACACAAGACAAAAGGAGCAGTTGAGAGTTTGGGGGAAACACAAACAGCAGAGTTGACATAGACCAAGATAGAGGGACACTTGGATAAACAATTGGTATGTGGAGGAATGGAGGCAGGAGAGGATGCATGGAGTAGTCAAGATGGATACAGAAGGAAGCTCTCGGGATGGAAAACTAGAAATTTGGAAGGAGGAGGGATTGGGGTGTGGTGGTGGTTAACGAGGGTAGAAAAGATAATGGTTTTGGATTGGGGACGATCTAAGATGGTGGTGAACAGCTGTATTGAAGACTTGGAAGGAAGAATGACTTTGAAGAGAATGCAGAACTTGGTTCCACAGGCGGGAAAAAAGAGGAACGAATGAGTGAGCAGTGATCCTGGATTTAGGTAGTTTCACCAGAAGGGGGTTGATGGTGGACGGTGTGTGCTCTGCAATAAAACTGGGGTGAACAAAGCACAAAATCAGCAGAGGGTGCAAGACCAGAAAGGAACTGGAAGAAGACAGAGACGATCGACCTGTCTGCAATGGTGAAGTGATAGGTCCATAAACTCGGTGCAGGACATTCCAATAATATAATCTTGAAAGCCTTGGTTTCCATGCGTAAACCTGAGCAAGCGGTGAGGCAGGGGAGCCAGCCCAGAGGAGAGAGCTGTATTCCATCAAACTGTGGAATGAAGGCCTTGTAAGTGGATAGAGTTCAGGTGTTCCAAGGACTTTGTATGATGGAGGATGCCCATTCGGCGGCTGGCTTTGCAGACCAACTTTGCAATGTGGTTTACCCAAGAAAGATCATGGTTGATAGTGGGACCCAGGAGTTTGAATGACTGAAGTTCCTCACGAGGATTGTTAAGAAAGTAGATTGGGTGAGGGAGTAGGTGGTGGGTGAAGATGCCAGACAGTTCTTTCAGAGAGAGATAGTGAAAGTGTGAGATTTGGCAGGATTGAAAGACAAATTCCAAGTGTTTGACCAGTTTGTGATTTTGTCAATGTCTGAAGAGAGGGAAGAGGCTGCAGGCTGCCTGCTTGTATGAAGGGACAGGGATGTCATGGTGGAGGGGTGGAGTCATCAGCAAATAGAGGGTTTTCCAAAGATTCCGAGAGATCAGTGATGAAGATCAGGAATAGGACTGGGCCCAGAACACTGCCTTGGGGTATTCCAGCCTTGACAGGGAGAGGAGATGAAAGGATTCCGTTGAGTGCCACACATTGGCTGTGGGAGTGGAGGAGGTCAGTAAGCCATGTGTGAAGTTGGCCTTGGATGCCATACGCAGAGAGTTTGGTGAGCAAGGCAGGATGTCAGACTGTATCAAGAACATGAGATATGTCAAGAGAGACAGCCCTGATCTCATATCTGACATCTAAGGCCTCCATCCATTGTTGGGTGAGTATAAGCAGCCTGCTCAAGGTGCAGTGATCTGTTCTAAAACCAAACTGATGATCTGAGATGAGGTTGTTGGATTAAAGGAAAGATTTCATATCAACTGTAATGATGGATTCCATGATCTTGCTGATGATTGGAACTAAGCTAATTAGTCTGTAGTTAAGGGAATCAATCTTTGTACCTTTTTATGTAGTGCAGTGGTGTTGGCTGATTTGCAAGCAGATCGAAGATAATGTCGGGCAAACGACAGGGTGAAAATGGCAGAGAGAGGATGTGAAAGAGCAGCAGAGCAGGTTTTTAGGACACGTGAGCTGATGCCGTCCGGTCCCGTCGGAGACGCAGAGTCGAGGGTTGAAATAACGTTCTCCACATTATCAGGTGCTAAAGACGCAGAGTCCAGGAGTAGTTGGGAACGACAGGGAAGGATGGGTTCCGAAAATTAGGGGTTCGGGACACAATATTTGGAAGCGAACACAGAATTGAGGCATTCGGCTTTCTCACGAGCGGAGTCGACTGTGGTGCCATTCGAGGAGAAGGAAGGGATGGAAGGGGAGCAAACACCAGAGATAGACGTAATCAGATTTCAGAGGAGGGACACAAGTTTGAAAGTTCTCTCTTGAGGTTGGACAGATCTTGTTTTCTCGCTGTCCTATAAGTCCTGTCCTTTTCTCGCTGTTATAAGAGCGGACACACACACACACACACACACACACACACACACACACACACACACACACACACACACACACACACACACACACACACACACACACACACACACACACACACACACACACACACACTTGTTGCAGACTTTCTGGAATACACTGAGATTGCCTTCAGTCATACAAGCCTTCCATGAAGAGAAGGCAAATTGTTTTAGAGCAACCGCCTCACCACAGGATCCGGTGTACCGTGGGCAGGAATAGGGGTAGGATAATTGAATTCAAGGTTTAGCCATCTACCAGCTGTTGCATGATGACACTGGACCTCGTACAACCAATCCGACAAACTTGCATGCTATGGAGATTGGATGGGAAGTGTTCAACAATCCCACCTATCATAAAGATACCTCATCACGTGATTGTCTTTTTTGATCACTCAACAAGCATCTAGGTGCACAGTCTTGCAGTGTGTTTAGTACGTGATGTCCTGACATGTCTGTGTAGTTTCCACGAACTTGTCTGTGCCTGTGCCATTAAGGTGTGACCACAACAACAGGAGAAATGTGTGCATGCACAAGGGGAACACGTACATTAAAATAGTTTAAGTTTCATTGACTTCACTTTACTTTGAAGTCTTCTTGAACAAAACCTGCTGGTCAGCCTCAAATGACCCTCATATATCATATTATTCTTTGTTCTGCTCTTATTAGTTTGTCCGGAGACGGTGTGATGCAATCGCTTGTGCCTCTCTCTGTCTGTCTGTGCAAGGTATAACCCATTTTTTTTTTTTTTTTTTTTACCATTTTAGCTTTTGTCATCAAATATTCAAAAACCTTTACAGCGACAATGTGGAAAACTCCTAATTAATACAATGTACAATTGTTGTTTTTTACCTGTTCTTTTCAGCAAGTTTTGTTTGCGTACAAAGTGGATGCGGACAGGATTTTCATTTTGAGACTTTTTTCGAGTTTCTGCCTTTGTTTTAATGTCTTTGTGCTGGTGAAGGTGTTTGCATCTTGTTACACTTGCTGTCATGGTGATCCTCAGCTGAATATCAGGTTGTCTGGTTCCTTTCATTGGCTTCGTATCAACGGTGCTTCACTTGCCAGTGATGCATACTAAGTACAGAAGAACTGTCTCAGGCTGACGTGGATGCAAATGTGCTTCATCGTTTGGACGGTAGCTGGTTTTCTCATAAAGGGATGGTTTTAATCTTTTTCATTTTCTCATTTAAATTTGAAACACATTTTGTGGTCTCTTTAGCATTCTGATCGGAACCAACGTTTCATAAACCTGTGCAGCCATGTTTCAATGGCATGCACCGTTTATATGTATTTGTCCGTTGTCTACCGATAGCCGATATTTTTGTCATCCGTCTTGATTGTCCTTGCCATGGGACTGATTAGGCAGCACTGCACCTACCTTTCGGGCAGGTGGGAGATGGGAAGAGAGAGAGAGAGATAGACCAAGACCTCTTCATTCATACAGTTCAGAGTTTAGTTGATCATCAAGTTTTAACTTTCTTCAGCTCATTATATCATTGCTATTGTTATGATTCAGAATACCCAATCATGGAATTGGCAAATAGACCCGGATACCCCTCCATCCTAACCATCCGACCCCTCACACCGAAAGAGCTGCTGTGTCGTATTGAGATCTACTCAAATGTGCTTGTAATAATATGTCTGTTTTTAAACACTTTAAGGTGATCTATCCCTCCCAACAGTTTCCTCTTACTTTGTTACGTTTTCTCTCTCGGCCAGTCCCTTAAGCTTCCCACACATCTGCTCGCACACTTCTATGAGGCATGGATTCCCTTCATGTCCCCACAGGAGTTGGATAATCGTTCAATAACTGTAAACGTTGGCAGTAATGTTGAGCAGCCTGTTACCATGGGTAGAGTTGTGTCTGTCTTGGGGAACGGCAACGTTGTACTCCATCATACATGAGCCAACGCTTTTCTCAAAAGGTACTATGCTGTCTACCCACCCGCAAGAGATCTCGGCGTCCTGGCTTCCTGGATGCCAAAACAAACTGGGTCCATCTGACTGATTGCTTTTATCTGGGAGAAGCTTCTCCACGATTCATTGGCATTTATCTTTAGCTCCGTGAATAAAGTCATCAATGATAGGTTGACAATGGTTGTGCATCTCGTCATCCGACTCACCGGCTTCAACAAATTGTGCCCAAATGCCAGGCAGTTTCACAAATTAAAAGTTTGTTCATGATGTTTTGTTATGACACATTCATTTTACACCACACAAGTTGTAATCAGAGTTCACATTTATTTGTTTACCCGTCGCTTGATTTTTTTTTTTTTACAGTGTAATAATGTTCGTTACAAATTATTACCTCCGCCAACAAAGGTGGATGGATGTTATGTTTTCACCCCTGTTTGTTTGTTTGTTTGTTTGTGAGCAGGATATCTCAATAAGGTCGTGGACAGATTCAGACGAAATTTTGTTCACAGGTTGGGTGTGTGACAAGGATGAAATGATTCGATTTTTGGCGAAGATCCGAATCCGGATACTATAATTTTTATAATTATAAAATTATATATTTTATATATAATTTTTTTTATATTTTCAAGCCCCTCAAGCCCCTGAGGTATATATATATATATATAATATAATATATAATTTTATAATTAGAAATTTTATAATTATAAAAATCATACAAATCTTTTTTTATGCTAAAGAGACCACAAATGATACTAAAATATAATTCTTCACCATAGCATGATATCTGAAAAAGCCTGTGTACGGATTATGACAAAAGTAGGTGGAGGAGTTGGTTTAGTGACAAGAATAGGCCGATTCGATTTGGGTTCAGGTCCGAATTCCAGATCTGGCCTATCAGTGGATACAAAACATAAACTGTTCAGCCTGGTGGAGGTATGCTCTCTACCAAGTGCCTTTCTAGTTTTTTTTACGAACAAGAGTTTTTTTTGGGTATTTTTATACCCAGTCACTCCAGCAATTTTGTGTTTTTTTTAGTGATCAGTGAAGAAGTTTGTCACTACATTAATTAGGGGGTTCTACCTATAAGTGCTAAGAACACATGAACTCCAAGCTGATAATATCGACAAATCAGGAAACTGAATTCCATCCCTGAATGGTTCATGTGACCTGGTACGGATGCGAATGTTTCCCATTGGTCATGCACTCACCTGATGCCGAAAGGACGCAATTTATTTCCTTATTATTTGGTTGGGGGGGTTTTAGGTCTGGCTGCCTTTCCATTGGTAGCATTTTAGGGTCCATCCCAAGGTGTTCTGAGGGCGTTAAGTCATGCAAAAAGTATGAGTCGCCATCACATGTGGAACAGACCCCAGTCAGGCAAGGCAGGCAAGTTACCTGAAATGACCCTGAAGGTCGTTAACTTGCCAGCTGGGCTTTTACCAGCAATCTGATAGCCACATGGTAATTCACCTCGGATGATCTGAGTTTCCATTAGATTAGAATCTCCTCACCACAAACTATCACCATACCCTGGTATTCTTCGGTAATCATTATAATCAGCAACATCAATCTTTGGCAATGGAGGTGTCCAATAGACTACTCTGTATTGCCCACTTTTAATGAACTGTGTTCTGTTGAACAGGATTGTTTGAAGACTTTTTGCGATTTCTGTCAAACAGTTGAAGCAAAATCATACAAATATTCGCGTGGATTGGCTCGCTCCTCCACACGTCGTTGCAGAGATTGATGTCACAGCTTTGCTGTGTTATCATGATTTACACCAATCATACCACAAACATTTCTTTTATCCAAATTTATTTGTAATATTGGTGATATTATATTTATTTGAAATTTATTTGTGATATAAGAAGGTCCAAGTGGAACAAATTTTCAAGGGTCGAAGCTGTCTAATCTGCCTGAAGAGTGTAAGGGGTCTAAATGGTGTTAAGGTCAAAGGAGTCTTAAGGGTCTGAAGGGGTCTTTTGGGTCTTCAAGGTCTTTTGGATCTTCAGGTTCTTTGGGGACTTTATGGGTCTTAAGGGTCTTGGGAACATTAAGGAACATTAATCTTGAATTAATGTTCAAACAGGACATGATTAATCGGCATATAGTCTTCATGACTGACTTACGGCTTCACCAACACCTCACATATATATGTATATATATATATATATATATATATATATATATATATATATATATATATATATATATATATATATATATATATATTGTTACGGATTCGCGCCCGCCGGCGTGCTGACGGCCACGTAACTCGAATCGCGGCACGTCGCCCACCGGACGGACAATCCAGTCGTGACCCTCTCAGACTAACGCCGGGAACCAGTCACGGGTGGACCTTTCGGTCTCACCGCGATCGAGCCAATGGGCCCCCGCGTGGGATAGGGTTGCTCGCCAAATTCGACCTACCTAAGTACCCACACGGAGGGTAGACCGGGCGATCGCACCTCGCCGCAGGTCGACTTCGGACACGGGCCACTTAAGCGACCCGTTCCGTACTATCGGGATAACCGAGCGGTGTTATCGTCGGCCTCGACGGTTCGATTAATTATCGGGTGTATTCAGCCCACTACCAACCCTTTACGTGAAGCAAGATGAGGATTCAATGAAAGAAATGACGAAGCGAAGCGGGAAAACAGTTCAACATAAAGCACATTTATTCGCGATGAACGGAAAGCACACATATACAATTCCACCAAAAGCACATAGAAAAGAAGAAGACAAAAAGCAAATGCGACAATGCAGATATAATACCGACTACGCGAGCACACGGCAACACTTATACAATTTTACTTCACAGACGGCGCCGACAACACACATTCCCAAAGCAAAAGAAAAGAGAACCACCCTCCAGGATGAGGGGGTAGGCGGGCCTGGGGCCGAGACCATGTCGGGCCTACCCATCTGGTGATGAGACGCGGAGCGGCGGTGGTGCCTCAACTCCGCGGGCCTCGCGGACAGTGTCTGGTAGGGGGTGGGAAGGGGGCCCCCTTGGTCGCACTATCTCAGCACGGGGGGAAACAGGAGGGGGTTGCTGATGCTCGGGGAAAGGAGGATTTTTACTCTGTCTCGGGTCCCGCGACTAGCGTCTCCACCTCGACCAGGTCGCGCCGTCGGCCTCCCTGGTGTGCAGCTCCCAGCACCGACGCGAGCACCCCCTCGTCTGCCTTCGCCGCCGCCGCCTCTCCACAGCTCCGTCCTCTTCGCTCCGACTCCAACTCCGAACTCTTCCTCCTGCGAACTCCTTCCAACGCACACACGACCAACGCACACACGACGACTACTTTTCTGACGAACGCAGCCGCTTATATAAGCCCCGTGGCTTCGCCTTCGACCCCCTGCCTTCGACCTTTCACCTCGCTCCCTATTGGCCCGAGAAAAAGTGGGTGTGAATGCTTTTTGATCCATGAATTTGCATATAGCGACCGCCCTCCAACGCCCTGGAGGCGGGGCCAAATCGCCCCTCGCTCACCGATTGGACGGAACAACAGTGGGCGTGAGTCGTTTTTGATCCGTTTTTCTGCGGAAAGTCCGTGGTTTTGTACACGCTGTTCGGCGCGCGCCTTGCACGAGTCCAATACCGGTACCCACAAGCGACGCAAGAATGGTGGCGATGCGACGGTTGCGAGGTGTGACGGTAAAGGTCGTGGCTGTTGTGGTGAAGCGGCGTTGTGGTGGGTGGTTGATGTTGTGACGACTGTTGAGACGTGGTTGGTGGTGGTAATCATGGCGGTTGGTCCAAAATAAAGATAGTAAAAGAAAAACGGCTATCCTGAAGAGTCGCAGCACGCATGAATGACATTTATTCCCTCTAGACAACGGGTTTGGGCCTAACTACACATATACTTACCGAGATATCTCACCTAAGGGACCTGAATGGTGGTTTGCGAATTTGGTAACCACAACAATATATATATATATATATATATATATATATATATATATATATATATATATATATATATATATATATATATATATATATATATATATATATATTGTTACGAATTTGGGAATTCGATTGCACACAACATACAGGGTCCTTTAGTCAGCGATGTCAATAAGTGCCTGTTCCCTAGATAGCTCACCTTTCATTGTTTAAATGTTCAGAATCGATTATATGTGCTGCGGATCGATTTAATACTTAGGGAACGAACAATGGAGACATCCCTCCCCCTCTTCTGCGAAGAGGAAGAACCCTGCCGTCCCGTGACTCATGATGTCAACAACTCCCTCCCACCCGTGGTTGAGCGGGGGGGAGGGGGGATGGATCACGAGGGCACGAGTCACGCCGGGCGTGGAGGAGGGGGGGGCGGAGAAGGATAAGGACGAGGTCCTTTCTTTGTTCTTGTTCGTAACCTTTTCGCTTCGGCAGAGAGTATTCGTTCAGCAGACCTTCGGGTTCTGTTTGGCTTGGGTTAGGGTTGAAGCCTTCGGAAGCTTTTTGCTTCGGCTGGCTCAGTGAGCTTCGGCTGAGGCCTGGTTCGGGAGGAGGGTTTTTGGAGGCTTTTTGGAGGCTTTTTGCTTTGGTGGTTCAGTGAGCTTCGGCTTCTGCTTGGCTCGGGAGAGCTTTTTGCTTCGAGCTGCTTTGCTTGGAAGAGAGTTGAGCTGGTCGCTCGGCTCGAGCAGCGAGTGGTTTCTTCTTCTTGGTTCGTGGAGCTCTTTGTTCTCCATTTTGGTTCCCGGCTTGGTGCAGCTCATCGACCTCTTCTTGGAGGTGGTTCCTCGGGGAAGCGACGCATCGACGGGAAGGATCGGCGCCTCGTCTCACCAGCACGTGTTGAGAAGCGCGGGAGGTTTCGCAGGAGCTCGGGAAGGATTGTGGCTCGGCGATTGGATCCAGCTCGCTCTCGCTGGAGCCCGGGTCCGAACAACTTGAAGACCACACGAGGTGGAGAGGTTCGAGATAGGTTCTGAGTTTCAGCTCACCTGTCCTCCGAGCTGGAGCTCTTTATTAAAGGCCTCTGCCACCATTTATTGGGTGTGTGTGTGTGCGTACGTGTGTCCGTGGGCCTGTCCAATAAGTAGGAACTGCTGTTAAGTGCAAGTGACTGTACATAATAAGTAGACGGTTGTAGTTCTTTTGTCGTGCTTTTGTTGCTTGTATTATTGCATACGTGTTTTGCCTTGTTTAATTGCATACATGCTTTATTATAATAAATGTCCTTGTGTGAATGTAAACCTGTTCGTTGCATCCATTCCCTCATTGAACTGCCCTAATTTGCACTCGGAATATAGTTGGTTTTTAAATAGCCAATAAATAGAATCGGGTCCGGCGAGGTCTGGCGATAATACCCGCTCGGTTATCCCAGAACGGAACGGACCGCTTAATCGGTTCGTCTCCAAGCAGGCCTTCGCCGAGGTACGGTCTCTTGGTCGGTGACCTGCGCGGGTACTTAGGTATATCGATATTTTCGGCGATTGACCCTATTTCGCGCGGGTAGAATATGGACTGGGCCGTGGTGGGATTAAAAACCCACCCGTGACTGGTTTCTGGCGTTGTTCCAGAAAGTCACGACTGGATTGTCCGTTCGGTGGGCGAAGTGACCGCTATTGGTTAGACGCGGTCGTTCGCACGCCGACGGGCGGGAAATCTACAACAATATATATGCATATGTATATGTATATCTATCTATAATTCCAGCAATCTCTGTGTGTGTGTTTGTCTGTGACCGCTGTTTCTCAACAACCACTGGTCCGATCGAATTGAAACTTGCCAGGTATATTGCTGGGGACCTGAGTATGTGCCTTTTCAAGGTTTGATATTAATCAGACAAGTGGTTCCCAAGTTATGGCCATTTATTTACCAAACCAATGACAGGACATGTTGCTGCGTAGGCGTGGCCGATGGGGAAAGGGCGCCATTTAGTTACCAATGACAGGACACGTTGCTGCATAGGCATGGCCATTGGGGAAGAGATCCTCAGCCGCGTTCCCCATTACGGGTTACAACGTATGGACTTCCGGATAGTGATGACTGAGTGTATTCTAATAATTTCTCGATTTCTTATGCGCATTTATAGATAAACTCAATGTCCCAATCCAGTCGTCGTTTATGAGAGCGAAGGAACGGCCTGTGTATTTGTTTGAAAGTTTTTTTTTTTAGTTTTTTTTTTTTCCAAGTACGGGCACGCACTAGTATATATAGATGTGTATATATATATATATATATATATATATATATATATATATGTGTGTGTATATATATATATATATATATATATATATATATATATATATATATATATATATTGTTGCAGTTCTTGGAACCGCATGCATCCAACATATAGTGGTCGCTAGACAGTTATTCCATTAATGTGCGTGTAGATAGCCCCTTTCTTTTTGTGTAGCGGGACAACAGGGGCGTTCGCTGCGAGGATCTCATAGCTCGGTTTGTTTACATAATTTCTTCATTTCATTTCTAACTTCATTCCTCTTCTTCTTTTCTGATTATTCCTGAGGTATATCTGAGACACGTGCGCCCTTCGCTGTGAGAAGTGGAATGTTGCTGCTTCCGGGCCGCGCGGGGGGCCGGGGCTAATCAGAGCGCCCGGTTCGGGTGATGACGCGTCGCTTCGGGGTGCCCCCCCCACCCCGCTCCACGGGGCCTATAAAGGTCAGAGTGGGGCTGTTCACTCTCTCTCTCTCTGCCCCACCGCTCCCGCTCAAGCTGGACTTCGACTCCGCCTTCTGTCATCATCGCTGGACTCCTCCTCCTCTTCTCCGCCCACAAGACCCTGACTCCACCCACCCACCTGGTCCCGCATACCACTCCGTACACTCGCTCTGGACTCCACCCTACCAACTCAAGCCCCTCTTTCACACCCACGGTCTTGACGCGACCTGCCCGAGTCCGAGACGACGCACCAGCTGTCAGGGTGGTACCGCGTCATGGAGCATTCCCCCCAAACGTATTGGTGGTGCGTTCGGGTACCGCGTATCAATTATACAAAGGTACCGAGAGACCATAGCCTCAACTCCTCTCCTGTCTTACTTCATTTCTTCTTCATCGGGTTTTCTGTATCTGTGTGTGCATGTGTGTGTGTCCTGGCGCCTGTCTATACAAGTAAGCCTGCAGAAGATTGTTGTTATTCTTTTCGGGTTAGGTCTGCTCTGCGTCCGCTTTCATAAGTTGCTTGTTGTTGTCGCACCACACCTTTGTTCACTATCTCTGCTTGCACACCCCAATAAATCTATTGATTGTACCACATACCTTTCCTCGCCTGCTTGTAAATAAATCATTATTAGAAATGTTCCCAGCTCGTTTTTGTCTTTTCCTTCATTTGGTCCACCATGGTCTGAATCTTGGATTAGCCGGGCCTTCATTCCCAACGATCCGTTCCATTTAGCCAGTACGTCCTTGGCAGTGTCACTCGGCTGCATCCGATCCGGTATAGTGATTGGGTACGGTAGAGTGATCCGGTTCGGACAAGGCATCCCGAGAGCATGTTCCCTGGTAATTGAATCACGTGATTAATTAGGTAACCCGGTTAACCCATAGACGGGAGGACCCGAGGTCACGCGGTTGAGTTATTGGCATCCATGGTCAGTTAAGCGACCCGCCGTATCACAGAATTATCCGTGTGTGACGGCCTACAATTCCAGGGAGTCTGGTGGGAGCTGAGTAAGCTTTCACCCCTTGTGGTCTTCTCACCCGACCCCCAGCCCGCAACAATATACAAACACGTGTGTATATATATATATATATATATATATATATATATATATATATATATATATATATATATATATATATATATATATATATATATATATATATATATATATATATATATATATATATATATATATATATATATATATATATATATATATATATATATATATACATATATACATATATATATATATACACAAATATATATATATATATATATATATATATATATATATATATATACATATATATATATATATATATATATATATATATATATACATATATATATATATATATATGTGTGTATATATTCGTATATACAAGGTGTGTTAAAAAAGTATCCAACCATAATTTTCGTGCGTAAACAAATGAAGCTAGGGAGGTGTGGTTTGGTGCACATATGTAGGCAAT
>NC_140978.1:44050618-44070618 GCF_056783735.1 Eptatretus burgeri | reverse complement strand
TTCACTGGCCGTAGAGACGAGAAGACGTTCACCATCCGTGGCGAATCCACTGTTGCCAGCGAGGGCTGAAGGTACATTGTTATGGATAAATCCATGCATGTTTCACGCAGTACGCATGGATCCACCATGGCCCACGTGGTCAGTGCTCGCGTTTGCCCGGTTCTGCTGGCGTGTGCTCGGGACGTACACCGATATGTGTCAGATATAGAGGAAATACGATACAAAGTCGCGAGCGGTGCATTCGTGCCCTGCTTTGTACGAAAACAAAGTCGCGAGCGGCGTACGTGTCTGCCTTCGAGCAGATTCCATACAGTGTGCGTTGTTCGGCCATTACGCACGTGGCCAGCGCTCACGTCCGCATGACTCTGCTTGCGTGTGCGCAGGGCGAACACCAATATGTATCAGATATTTGGTTGAAAAGGAACGCGTCGCTTTTACTTCGCACACTCTCATCCCACCCAACGTGGCGTGGAGTCGCCTTTATCGGCCTCCGTACGCGTTTCGTGCAGCTTGGGCGTCGTGCTGGCTGTGTTTCCTGTGTTGTGAAAAACACCATTCGTGCAGCTTCTTAAGAAATATTCATTGGTATGCGTTTTTAATGCAACCGGCAATCTTCCCCAGATCATCGGAAGCTCGAGTCGATAATCCCAAACTGCCAAGTGCACTGTATGACTCGCCGCACACGTTGGGTTGAGGGCTCACTTGGGAACGGGGGCTCTGCGCTGTTAATGCAAATCATCGTTTCCTCCCAGCGGCACCGCACGCGCTGGCCTCCGCGAGGACCCATCTCACAGCGAAGGCGCACGTGGCTCAGATTTACCTCAGGAATAATCAGAAAAGAAGAGTCGGGATTAAATGAAGAAGAAATGATCGAAGCAAACCTAGCTATGAGATCATCGCTTCGCACGCCCCTGTTGTCCCGCTAGATAAAAGGAAAGGGACTATCTGCACGTATAATAATGGAATAACTGTCTTGGAACCCCTATCTGTTGGATGCATGCGGTTCCGAGAACCGCAACAATATATATATATATATATATATATATATGTATATATGTATGTATATATATATATGTATATATGTATGTATATATATATGTATATATGTATGTATATATATATGTATATATGTATGTATATATATATATGTATGTATATATATATATATATATATATATGTATGTATATATATATATATATATATATATATATATATGTATGTATATATATATGTATGTATATATATATATATATATATATATATATATATGTATGTATATATATATATATATGTATGTATATATATATATATATATATATATATGTATGTATATATATATGTATATATATATATATATATATATATATATATATATGTATGTATATATATATATATATATATATATATATATATGTATGTATATATATATATATATATATATATATATATGTATGTATGTATATATATATATATATATATATATGTATGTATATATATGTATGTATGTATATATATATATATATATATATGTATGTATATATATATATATATATATATATATATATATATATATATATATATATATATATATATATATATATATATATATATATATATATACGTATATATATTGTTGCGGTCTTCGCGCCCGCCGGCGTGCGGACGGCCACGTAACTCGAATCGCGGCACGTCGCCCACCGGACGGACAATCCAGTCGTGACCCTCTCGGACTAACGCCGGGAACCAGTCACGGGTGGACCTTTCGGTCTCACCGCGATCGAGCCAATCAGCCCCCGCGTGGGACAGGGTTGCTCGCCAAATTCGACCGACCTAAGTACCCACGCGGAGGGTAGACCGGGCGATCGCACCTCGCCGCAGGTCGACTTCGGACACGGGCCACTTAAGCGACCCGTTCCGTACTATCAGAATAACCGAGCGGTGTTATCGTCGACCTCGACGGTTCGATTAATTATCGGGCGTACTCAGCCCACTACCAACCCTTTACGTGAAGCAAGATGAGGGTTCAATGGGGGAAAAGACGAAGCGAAGCGGGAGAACAGTTCAACAATAAAGCACATTTATTCGCGACGAACGGAAAGCACACAAATACAATTCCACCAAATGCACACAAAAAAAGAAAACACAATTCCATTTACACAAAAAGCAAACATAAAAGTGAAAACACAGTGCAGAGCTAATACCGACTACCGAGCACACGGCAACACTTATACAATTCTACTTCACAGACGGCGCCGACAACACATACCCAAAACCAAGGAAAAGAAATCCCCCAAGAATGGGGCAGGCCTGAGGCCGAGACCGGGTCGGGCCTACCCGTCTGGTGATGAGACGCGGAGCGGCGATGGCCCCGCAACCCGCGGGCCTCGTGGACAGTGCCTGGCAGGGGTGGGAACGGGGCCCCCTTGGTCGCACTATCTCAGCGCGGGGGGAAACAGGAGGGGGTTGCTGATGCTCGGGGTATAGAGGATCTTTATTATATGCGACGAGCGTCTCCACCTCGGCCAGGTCGCGCTGTCGGCCTCCTTCGGGTGCAGCTTCCTGCACGACGCGAGCACCCCCTCGTCTGGTGTCGCCGCCTTTCCACCGCTCCGTCCCCTCCGTTCCGACTCCAACGCACACGACGAGCAGCTCCACCGCCCGCGAAGTCTTGACCCTCTGCTTCCGACTCTCCTCTTCTTGACTCTCCGACCCACTCTGACTGACGAACACGGTCCTTTTATCCCCCCGTAACTTCGCCTTTGACCCCCTCCCTTTGACCTTTCACCTCGCTCCCCATTGGCCCGAGAAAAAGTGGGCGTGAAGGCTTTTTGATCCACAAATTTGCATATATCGATCATTCTGGAGGCGGGGCCAAATCGCCCCTCGCTCACCGATTGGACGGCAAAAAGTGGGCGTGTGTCGTTTTTGATCCGTTTTTGAAGCAGAAAATCCGTGATTTTGTACACGCTGTTCAACGTGCGCCCTACACGAGTCCAGCATCGGTGCCCATGAGTGGCGCGAGATGACGGTGATGCGATGGTGGCGAGTTGTGACGGTAAAGGTCGTGGCGGTTGTGGTGAAGCGGCGTTGTGGTTGGTGGTTGTTGTTGTGGTTGTGATCATGGCGGTTGGTCCAAAATAAAGATAGTAAAAGAAAAACGGCTATCCTGAAGAGTCGCAGCACGTATAAATGACATGTATTCCCACTAGACAACGGGTTTGGACCTAACTACACATGCACTTACCGAGATACCTCACCTAAGGGACCTGAATGGTGGTTTGCGAATCTGGTAACCACAACACTACCCCCTTCCCTTTTTACAGACTCGTCCCGAGTCGTCAAATTTTCGTGTGCCATCATGTGTAGTTTTCCCCTAGTACACTTTACCTACGGATCCCTGAGTGCGACATTCATGGTATTCGTGTCCCCAAAATAAATAACCTAAGGGCTGCGTAACTACCTAAACAAACTCACTCACACGGACGACTTAAATAAAATTGCCGGCGCTAAGACAAACATGCCGGGGGCGCACTCATATGTACAGTACATCTTAACCTTAACTTACAAATTTTACACTAAACCATGGCCCAGGATCACTGAACTCTGCAAAAGAAAAGCAGTTAGCAGGGAGCCAGGCTGCCCACATGCAGTCTCTGGCTCAAACAATGCAGGTGACAGGGAACGTGGCTGGCTGCTCACACGCAGTCCAAGGCCTTCCCTTTTGAACTGAACTCAGTGAACCACAACGGTGCTTGGGCTGCACAACGCAGTCTCCGTGCCAGCTCAAGTGGCACACGCAATGAGCACAACGAATGGATGCATGAACGGTTTGAACTGAATGCAGTGAACCACAACGGTGCATGGGCTGCACAAACGCAGTCTCCGTGCCAGCTCAAGTGGCACACGCAATGAGCACAACGAATGGATGCATGGACACAAACACGGTGCACGGGCTGCCACTGCAGGCCCGTGTTGTAGCTGCCAACAGGGCAGTTCTCGCAGCTTGCAAACTGTTGCCTTGATCCTGGCGCACATGGAAATGAACAGGGGGGGGCAAAGCAAAAATTGAACGGGGCTGGTGAACATGGGCAGTGGGCATGGCATGGCAAAGGTGAGCAGGCAAACACAGCCCGCAGAAGAAGACCGCTGCAGGCAAACACAGCCGGCAGATGAACTGGCCGGCACAGGCCTTGAAGAAAAACAGCCAGCAGATGAACTGGCCGGCACAGGCCTTGCAGCACACAGCCAGCAGATGAAGCTGGCCAGCTTTTGCCGTCAGTGGAAGTTGGTGGAGGGAGTGCGGTGGTGCTGGCCACTTGGAAGGCGGGCTCGGACCTACCTACCTGTCTCCCTCCCACCTATCGCCTTTGCCTGTCACTGTACATACCCACTCCCTGAATTTGTCAAACCCCAATTTAGCCCCAACTTATTTTTTTGTTGTTTTTATTTTTACTTCCCCACTATAAATCGTCCCCTAACCCCCTTTATCGTCCTTGTTCGGCTAACCTATTCTGTCACCTAGCCTACTCCCAACCCCTACGTTCCCTTCCCGGAGGGGAACAAGGGAGAGCTAGCGTCCTGTGTCGAGGCCCAACTCAAGCCTCAGAATGGCCTCCCCAGAGTTCGGCGATCTAACCCAAAGTGGGTCCAGCGGCCCACAACGACAGCGAGGGGATGGATGGTGCGGAGGGGTACATCTCCTAATCTACCCTAACCATTTAACTGTTAAACTACCCCGGGGCTTTCAACAAGCGCTTCTCGCTTAAACTATTGGTTCTAACAACCCAGATTCCCGTCGCCTGTGTTGGTGTCCTTACAATTTCGGGCCTCGCCCCCCAATTTTCTCTCCGTGCCCTCACACGGTCTCCTGGCTGGGACACGTGGCTCTCTCTGGCAGGCACGACCCTCTGCCGAATCTCCCGCTATGGCACCCCCGGGCACTACACTGCCTCCGAGCCTACCAGCTCCCTAACACCGGGGAGTGTCCCCCATGGCACCTCCCCTGAAACGCACACGTGGCAGGCCGGCCTCCCGGGCCCCTTTCCGAGGGTCACCCGTGCCCACAACACTGCCCACGCGGCTAATGGCGCCCCGGGCCCCCGCACCAAGCAGGCGCACCCGTGCCCACTACGCTATCCCGGCCCCCCATGGGCCCATGGCCTACCGCGGCCGACTAGCCTGGTGCCCGGGGTACCCACTCAGCGATACTCACCTTTCGCAGCCACGCTCCCAAGCCCGTCAACAGGGCTCCTGCACCCCTCCAAATGGGTCTCGAGCCTACTTTCCCACCAACAACAAAACGACCTCCATATTTCAATTTGACTAACCCAGCTAACTCACTCTACACTGACCCCGGGGTCCCTTGGGCGGGAGTCACTCCTCCCCCCAATCACTCATCGCACCATGCATTCCCCATTCACTCCACACACACAGACCCGCTGGCCTCACTCACTCACCAAGCACATGCTTCCAATTCACTCACCAACAACTCTTCAACACACACACACCACTGAACTCTGTCATCCTTCTAACTATCTCCCCTGACTAACTCGTGCTCCCACGTCGTCCCTTAAACTACAGCACGTTCCATTTAACTCTACGTAGCTAAGCTACGTCCCCTCTACACATCCTCAGTCTGTCACTGTCTCCAATAAATCATTTTATTTCCCAACCTAAATCTCACTAAATCCCTCTACCTAATCCATTCCACGGGCCCCATGAGGACTTACCCCTGCCCCATGGAGCCGGTCTAGCTAAGCTAACCCTTCCCCCTAACTAGTTTCCATCCTGTGCCCAGGTAAGGGGGGTCTTTCACCCCTTGCCCAGGAATCCTGTACACCCGAAAGTGAGGCTTGCTTTATTATTTTTTTTTTTTCATGCCCAGCACCTGCGCGGCAACTCAGAGCTCGCGCACTTTGCACCTGCCCGTGACGTCATGCAGCTGCACGTGTTCCTCGTCCCTCCTTGGACGGGACCATCCGGCAGAGATACCCCTCCTGCCGAATTCCAACCCCACGTGCAGCCATGACGTCACCGTGCGCATAAAAAAAAAACACAAGCCACACGTCTCGAGGGGTTCCCCACGCGAACACATGTGCTTTGCCCGTTGGAGCTTTACACACACGATCGCGTGGAGAACCCGTCCGGTCCAAATCCGTTTACCTGCCTAAACTTTGTCCGTCCGCGGGATCGGCAAATCCACCGCGTGCGTTTCCGGACCGGGACTTCACTCTCGCAAGCGAGCACGTGGTGGTCTCATGCGTTGCACAGCACGAACCGCGTGCTCACTGCTGGGTGAACCCGGCACGGTCCTCGAAACAACCACAGCCGCTACTCGGCTTTCGTTCCTCCCATGTCGCCGTCGTCGCCATTCGACCCACGCACACCTGCGTGTTACGACGCACACAGTCCACTCCATCACATTCACACGGGGAGACGCGGCTGCGTGCTCCCGCATGCCAACCGACATCTCCCTCTCATACCGCTCTCTCACACACACGGTCTCCCTTGCACACAGCGACCTTGCACACGGCCGTTCACTCACGCGTGCCTCACTACTCTCACACCGTGCCTCATCCACACACGCGGGGGCACTCACCCGCGGTACCTCACTCATACACACGGCGACACTCACACACGCGGTCTCTTCCACACACGGTGCCTCACCCACACACGCGGGGGCACTAACCCGCGGTGCCTCACTCACACTCCGTGCCTCATCCACACACGGCGTGCTGGGAAGCACGTACTCCGGCACCATCGCCACCACACCACTCACACGTGGTGCCTCACTCATACTGGCCGTTTCACTCACACACACGGCCTCACTCACACACGGTGCCCCATCCACACCCGGCGTGCTGGGAAGCACGCACTCTGGCACCATCGCCACCACACCACTCACACACGGGGTCGCTTCCACACACGGTGCCGCACTCACACCTTGCACCACACACACAGGGACAACCACACTGGGGATTTGTGTCCCCACAAGGGTCTCCGGGGCCTCTACACCCCCCAAGCTCTCCGTGCACCTGTCCACAGCACCCGTCCCCTCAACCTCGCAAAACACGACCGAACTCACCTGGTCGTGACTCGCCTCAAGGGGGCATACTCCCTCCCCTCGTTCCTGGAGGAGGCCATCCCGCTGCTCGCACTGGGTCCCTACACGCTCCGCGAGCTCACCCCCATTATCCTCCACTACCTCCGTGTGTGTGTGTGCGTCACTTACCCCATCTTCATCGTGTAGTCTTCCCTCTATTTTTTCTGTCTCCCGTGTCTCTGCCAACTCTTCACCCTTTACCTCCCTTGTCTCAACTATTATTTCCGTTGTCGTCACCTCGTGTCTCGTCTCACACGTTTTGGTCTCCCCATTTAATTTTTCCCTTTCGGTCATCGTCACGACCCTCGCCCAACACGTTCCACGAATTATTTTTTCACCCGCCTCCACCGCGGGCCTGTCAGCCGTTGCACCCCCTTCCAGCTCGCTCGCTCCCACACGTGGAGTCGCCATTTTGATCTCCCTGGTCATGGCCTTCATGCCCGCCTGCAGGCTTCGGCCCATGTTCTGCGTCTCACCCCGTAGCTCTTTCATTTCCTCCTTCATGTTTGTTTCCATTCCGTTCATTTTTGTATCCATCTTTTCGTTTATTTGTTGTGTATTCGCATCCATCGTCGTTTTCACTTCATTTGTATTTGTATCCATCTTTTCGTTCATTTGTTCGTTCATGCCTTTCATTTCGTTTTTCATATTCGCTTCCATCTTCGTTTTTACTTCGTCCATTTGCTTGTTCATGTTCGCAATCATCTTCGCTGTCGTTTCCGCATACATTTTTGCCAGCATGGTGTATAGCTGGGTCATGTCGGGTGCGTTTGGGTGAGCCGTTTCGGCAGGGGTCGGGGAAGGGTTTTGGTGGAGAGGGGGGGGGGAGGTGTCATACACCGCGGCCGCTGCCGCACCCACCTCAGGTTCTGGGTTCAGTTGGGCGAGTCCGTGTTCCTGCACAATCAACATTTCCTGCTCGGGGATTCCATCCTGGACCATGGATTCTACATTACTACACATATACATTTCTAATACCCCCGGCTCCCGCTCGCCTTGAGACGCCATCTTGCTTCTCCTAAAGGGTTAATTTGCTCGCTCGTAATTTGGAGGGAATCGGGGGTCGCTTCTCTCACCCCTGGACCGATTCCCGTGAATTTAGCCGGAGACAGGAGAGCCCGTTTTCCTGTCTCCGATACCAGTGCCGCGAGGAGGGCGATGAATTTGTATCCCACTCCTGACACCAGTGTTGCGGTCTTCGCGCCCGCCGGCGTGCGGACGGCCACGTAACTCGAATCGCGGCACGTCGCCCACCGGACGGACAATCCAGTCGTGACCCTCTCGGACTAACGCCGGGAACCAGTCACGGGTGGACCTTTCGGTCTCACCGCGATCGAGCCAATCAGCCCCGCGTGGGATAGGGTTGCTCGCCAAATTCGACCTACCTAAGTACCCACGCGGAGGGTAGACCGGGCGATCGCACCTCGCCGCAGGTCGACTTCGGACACGGGCCACTTAAGCGACCCGTTCCGTACTATCAGAATAACCGAGCGGTGTTATCGTCGACCTCGACGGTTCGATTAATTATCGGGCGTACTCAGCCCACTACCAACCCTTTACGTGAAGCAAGATGAGGGTTCAATGGGGGAAAAGACGAAGCGAAGCGGGAGAACAGTTCAACAATAAAGCACATTTATTCGCGACGAACGGAAAGCACACAAATACAATTCCACCAAATGCACACAAAAAAAGAAAACACAATTCCATTTACACAAAAAGCAAACATAAAAGTGAAAACACAGTGCAGAGCTAATACCGACTACCGAGCACACGGCAACACTTATACAATTCTACTTCACAGACGGCGCCGACAACACATACCCAAAACCAAGGAAAAGAAATCCCCCAAGAATGGGGCAGGCCTGAGGCCGAGACCGGGTCGGGCCTACCCGTCTGGTGATGAGACGCGGAGCGGCGATGGCCCCGCAACCCGCGGGCCTCGTGGACAGTGCCTGGCAGGGGGTGGGAACGGGGCCCCCTTGGTCGCACTCTCTCAGCGCGGGGGGAAACAGGAGGGGGTTGCTGATGCTCGGGGTATAGAGGATCTTTATTATATGCGACGAGCGTCTCCACCTCGGCCAGGTCGCGCTGTCGGCCTCCTTCGGGTGCAGCTTCCTGCACGACGCGAGCACCCCCTCGTCTGGTGTCGCCGCCTTTCCACCGCTCCGTCCCCTCCGTTCCGACTCCAACGCACACGACGAGCAGCTCCACCGCCCGCGAAGTCTTGACCCTCTGCTTCCGACTCTCCTCTTCTTGACTCTCCGACCCACTCTGACTGACGAACACGGTCCTTTTATCCCCCCGTAACTTCGCCTTTGACCCCCTCCCTTTGACCTTTCACCTCGCTCCCCATTGGCCCGAGAAAAAGTGGGCGTGAAGGCTTTTTGATCCACAAATTTGCATATATCGATCGTTCTGGAGGCGGGGCCAAATCGCCCCTCGCTCACCGATTGGACGGCAAAAAGTGGGCGTGTGTCGTTTTTGATCCGTTTTTGAAGCACAAAATCCGTGATTTTGTACACGCTGTTCGACGCGCGTTCTGCATGAGTCCAACACCGGTACCCACAGCGGGGCAAGAACGGTGGCGATGCTACGGTGGCGAGGTGTGACGGGAAGGTCGTGGCGGTTGTGGTGAAGCGGTGGTTGTGGTTGTAATTGTGATGGTAATCCTGGCGGTTGGTCCAAAATAGAGATAGTAAAAGAAAAACGGCTATCCTGAAGAGTCGCAGCTCGCATAAATGACATGTATTCCCACTAGACAACGGGTTTGGGCCTAACTACACATGCACTTACCGAGATACCTCACCTAAGGGACCTGAATGGTGGTTTGCGAATCTGGTAACCACAACAATATATACATATATGTATATACATATATATATATATATATATATATACATATATATATAAGTATATATATATATACATATATATATATATACATATATACAATATATACATATATTGTATATATATATATACATATATACATATATACATATATTGTATATATATATATACAAGTATATATATATATACATATATACAATATATACATATATATATATATATATATATATATATAAGTATATATATGTATGTATATATACATATATACATATATATATATATATATATATATATATATATATATATATTGTTGTGGTTACCAAATTCGCAAACCACCATTCAGGTCCCTTAGGTGAGGTATCTCGGTAAGTGCATGTGTAGTTAGGCCCAAACCCGTTGTCTAGTGGGAATACATGTCATTTATGCGAGCTGCGACTCTTCAGGATAGCCGTTTTTCTTTTACTATCTTTATTTTGGACCAACCGCCATGATCACACCCACAACATCAACCACCGACCACAACCACCGCTTCACCACAACCGCCACGACCTTCACGTCACACCTCGCACCGAAGCATCGCCACCGTTCTTGCCCCGCTGTGGGTACCGGTGTTGGACTCATGCAGAACGCGCGTCGAACAGCGTGTACAAAATCACGGATTTTGTGCTTCAAAAACGGATCAAAAACGACACACGCCCACTTTTTGCCGTCCAATCGGTGAGCGAGGGGCGATTTGGCCCCGCCTCCAGAACGATCGATATATGCAAATTTGTAGATCAAAAAGCCTTCACGCCCACTTTTTTCTCGGGCCAATGGGGAGCGAGGTGAAAGGTCAAAGGGAGGGGGTCAAAGGCGAAGTTACGGGGGGGATAAAAGGACGGTGTTCGTCAGTCAGAAGAGAGTCGCAAAGGAGTCAGCGAGAAGGAGTCGCAAAGGAGAACGAGAAGGAGTCGAGAACGAGAAGGAGTCGGAACGGAGGGGACGAGTGTGGAAGACTGGAGCCCGAAGCCTGCAGTGGCTGGAGAAGCTGAAGAGAGTCGGACGAGGGGGTGCTCGCGTCGGTGCCAGGAGCTGCACGCCCGAGGGAGGCCGGCAGCGCGACCTGGCCGAGGTGGAGACGCACACCAGGGATAATAAAGATCCTCTATACCCCGAGCATCAGCAACCCCCTCCTGTTTCCCCCCGCGCTGAGATAGTGCGACCAAGGGGGCCCCGTTCCCACCCCCAGCCAGGCACTGTCCACGAGGCCCGCGGGTTGCGGGGCCATCGCCGCTCCGCGTCTCATCACCAGACGGGTAGGCCCGACCCGGTCTCGGCCTCAGGCCTGCCTCATTCTTGAGGGTATTTCTTTTCCTTGGTTTTGGGTATGTGTTGTCGGCGCCGTCTGTGAAGTAGAATTGTATAAGTGTTGCCGTGTGCTCGGTAGTCGGTATTAGCTCTGCACTGTGTTTTCACTTTTATGTTTGCTTTTTGTGTAAATGGAATTGTGTTTTCTTTTTTTGTGTGCATTTGGTGGAATTGTATTTGTGTGCTTTCCGTTCGTCGCGAATAAATGTGCTTTATTGTTGAACTGTTCTCCCGCTTCGCTTCGTCTTTTCCTCCATTGAATCCCCATCTTGCTTCACGTAAAGGGTTGGTAGTGGGCTGAATACGCCCGATAATTAATCGAACCGTCGAGGTCGACGATAACACCGCTCGGTTATTCTGATAGTACGGAGCGGGACGCTAACGTGGTCCGTGTGCGAAGTCGACCGGCGGCGAGGTGCGATCGCCCGGTGTACCCTCCGCGTGGGTACTTAGGTAGTTCGAATTTGGCGAGCAACCCTATCCCACGCGGGGGCTGATTGGCTCGATCGCGGTGAGACCGAAAGGTCCACCCGTGACTGGTTCCCGGCGTTAGTCCGAGAGGGTCACGACTGGATTGTCCGTCCGGTGGGCGACGTGCCGCGATTCGAGTTACGTGGCCGTCGCACGCCGGCGGGCGCGAAAACTGCAACAATATATATATATATATATATATATATATATATATATATATATATATATATATATATATATATATATATGTGTGTATATATATTGTTGTGGTTACCAGATTCGCAAACCACCATTCAGGTCCCTTAGGTGAGGTATCTCGGTAAGTGCATGTGTAGTTAGGCCCAAACCCGTTGTCTAGTGGGAATACATGTCATTTATACGTGCTGCGACTCTTCAGGATAGCCGTTTTCTTTTACTATCTTTATTTTGGACCAATCGCCACCATCACAACCACAACAACAACCACCAACCACAACGCCGCTTCACCACAACCGCCATGACCTTTACCGTCGCAACTCGCCACCATCGCATCACCGTCATCTCGCGCCACTCATGGGCACCGATGCTGGACTCGTGTAGGGCGCACGTTGAACAGCGTGTACAAAATCACGGATTTTCTGCTTCAAAAACGGATCCAAAACGACACACGCCCACTTTTGCCGTCCAATCGGTGAGCGAGGGGCGAATTGGCCCCGCCCCAGGGCGATCGATATATGCAAATTTGTGGATCAACAAGCCTTCACGCCCACTTTTTCTCGGGCCAATGGTGAGCGAGTTGAAAGGTCAAAGGGAGGGATTCAAAGGCGAAGTTACGGGGGGATAAAAGGACGGTGTTCGTCAGTCAAAGGAGTAGTAAAGGTCGGAACGAGGCGAAGGAGTCGGAACAGAGAGTCAAGACTTCGCGGGCGGTGGAGCTGCTCGTCGTGTGCGTTGAAGTCGGAACGGAGGGGACGAGCTGTGGAGAGGCGGCGAGGGCGGACGAGGGGGTGCTCGCGTCGTGCAGGGAGCTGCACCCCTGGGAGGCCGGCAGCGCGACCTGGCCGAGGTGGAGACGCTCGTCGCGCACATAATAAAGATCCTCTATACCCCGAGCATCAGCAACCCCCTCCTGTTTCCCCCGCGCTGAGATAGTGCGACCAAGGGGCCCCGTTCCCACCCCCTGCCAGGCACTGTCCACGAGGCCCGCGGGTTGCGGGGCCATCGCCGCTCCGCGTCTCATCACCAGACGGGTAGGCCCGACCAGGTCTCGGCCCCAGGCCTACCTCATTCTTGAGGGTATTTCTTTTCCTTGGTTTTGGGTATGTGTTGTCGGCGCCGTCTGTGAAGTAGAATTGTATAAGTGTTGCCGTGTGCTCGGTAGTCGGTATTAGCTCTGCACTGTGTTTTCACTTTTATGTTTGCTTTTTGTGTAAATGGAATTGTGTTTTCTTTTTTTGTGTGCATTTGGTGGAATTGTATTTGTGTGCTTCCCGTGTGCCGAGAATAAATGTGCTTTATTGTTGAACTGTTTCCCGCTTCGCTTCGTCTTTTTCCCCATTGAACCCCCATCTTGCTTCACGTAAAGGGTTGGTAGTGGGCTGAGTACGCCCGATAATTAATCGAACCGTCGAGGTCGACGATAACACCGCTCGGTTATTCTGATAGTACGGAACGGGTCGCTTAAGTGGCCCGTGTCCGAAGTCGACCTGCGGCGAGGTGCGATCGCCCGGTCTACCCTCCGCGTGGGTACTTAGGTAGTTCGAATTTGGCGAGCAACCCTATCCCACGCGGGGGCTGATTGGCTCGATCGCGGTGAGACCGAAAGGTCCACCCGTGACTGGTTCCCGGCGTTAGTCCGAGAGGGTCACGACTGGATTGTCCGTCCGGTGGGCGACGTGCCGCGATTCGAGTTACGTGGCCGTCGCACGCCGGCGGGCGCGAAATCCGCAACACTGGTGTCAGGAGTGGGATACAAATTCATCGCCCTCCTCGCGGCACTGGTATCGGAGAACAGGAAAATGGGCTCTCCTGTCTCCAGCGAAATTCACGGGAATCGGTCCAGGGGTGAGAGAAGCGACCCCCGATTCCCTCCAAATTACGAGCGAGCAAATTAACCCTTCACGAGAAGCAAGATGGCGTCTCAAGGCGAGCGGGAGCCGGGGGTATTAGAAATGTATATGTGTAATAATGTAGAGTCCATGGTCCAGGATGGAATCCCTGTGCAGGAAATGTTGATTGTGCAGGAACACGGACTCGCCCAACTAAACCCAGAACCTGAAATGGGTGCGGCAGCGGCCGCAGTGTATGACACCTCCCCCCCCTCTCCACCAAAACCCTTGCTGAAACGGCTCAGCTGAGTGCACCCGACGTGGCCCAGCTATGCGCCATGCTGGCGGCAATGACAAATGAAATAAAAAACGAAATGAAAGGCATGAACGAAAAGATGGATGCGAATACACAAAAAATGGATGAAAAGATGGATACAAATACAAATGAAGTGAAAACGACGATGGATGCGAATACACAGCAAATAAACGGAATGGAAGCAAACATGAAAGAAGAAATGAAAGAGCTGCGGGGTGAGACGCAGAACATGGGCCGATGCCTGCAGGCGGGCATGAAGGCCATGACCAGGGAGATCAAAATGGCGACTCCACGTGTGGGAGCGAGCGAGCTGGAAGGGGGTGCAACGGCTGACAGGCCCGCGGTGGAGGCGGGTAAAAAAATAATTCGGGGGGCGTGTTGGGCGAGGGTCGTGACAGAAGAATCGACGGTGACCAAAAGGGAAAAATTAATACGAAGAGCAAGGATGAGGTACGCGGAGATCGTGAAAGAGCAAGGAGTGAAAAACAGGGAAGGACGGGAGCGACTTAAAGAGAAAGGAAGGTTGACCTACATAAAGATAAGGGAAAGACGCCAGAAAGAAGCAGAGACCAATAAACACGATGAAGATGGGGTAAGTGACGCACACACACACACGGAGGTAGTGGAGGATAATGGGGGTGAGCTCGCGGAGCGTGTAGGGACCCGGTGCGAGCACCTGGATGACCTCCTCCAGGAACAAGGGGAGGGAGTATGCCCCCTTGAGGCGAGTCACGACCAGGTGAGTTCGGTCGTGCTTTGCGAGGTTGAGGGGACGAGTGCTGTGGACGGGTGCACGGAGAGCTTGGGGGTATAGAGGCCCCGGAGACCCTTGTGGGGACACAAATCCCCAGTGTGGTTGTCCCTGTGTGTGTGGTGCAAGGTGTGAGTGCGTCCCCGTGTGTGGAAGCGACCCCGTGTGTGAGTGGTGTGGTGGCGATGGTGCCGGAGTGTGTGCTTCCCAGCACGCCGTGTGTGGATGAGGCACCGTGTGTGAGTGTCGCCGTGTGTGTGAAACGGCCAGTATGAGTGAGGCACCGCGGGTGAGTGCCCTCGCGTGTGTGAGTGAGGCACGGTGTGTGGATGAGGCACGGAGTGTGAGTGAGGCACCGCGGGCGAGTGCCCCCGCGTGTGTGAGTGAAACGGCCAGTGTGGATGAGGCACCGCGGGTGAGTGCCCCCGCGAGTGTAAGTAGTATGGTTTGTGTGAGTAGTGAGGCACGCGTGAGTGAACGGCCGTGTGCAAGGTCGCTGTGTGCCAGGGAGACCGTGTGTGTGAGAGAGCGGTATGAGAGGGAGATGTCGGTTGGCATGCGGGAGCACGCAGCCGCGTCTCCCGGTGTGAGTTTAATGGTGTGGACTGTGTGCGTCGTAACACGCAGGAATGCGTGGGTCGAATGGCGACGACGAAGGCGACATGAGAAGAAAGAAAGCCGAGTAGCGGCTGTAGTTGTTTCGAGGACCGTGCCGGGTTCACCCAGCAGTGAGCACGAGGTTCGTGCTGTGCAACGCACGAGACCACCACGTGCTCGCTTGCGAGAGTGAAGTCCCGGTCCGGAAACGCACGCGGTGGATTTGCCGATCCCGCGGACGGACAAAGTTAGGCAGGTAAATGGATTTGGACCGGACGGGTTCTCCACGCGATCGTGTGTGTTCAGCTCCAACGGGCAAAGCACATGTGTTCGCGTGGGGAACCCCTCGAAACGTGGTGCTTGTGTTTTTTTTTATGCGCACGGTGACGTCATGGCTGCACGAGGGGTTGGAATCCGGCAGGAGGGGTATCTCTGCCGGATGGCACCGTCCAAGGAGGGACGAGGAACACGTGCAGCTGCATGACGTCACGGGCAGGTGCAAAGTGCGCGAGCTCTGAGTTGCCGCGCAGGTGCTGCGCATGAAAAAAAAAGAGGAGCAAGCCTCACTTTCGGGTGCACAGGATTCCTGGGCAAGGGGTGAAAGACCCCCTTACCTGGGCACAGGATGGAAACTAGTTAGGGGGAAGGGTTAGCTTAGCTAGACCGACTTCATGGGGCAGGGGTAAGTCCTCATGGAGTCCGTGGAATGGATTAGTTAGAGGGATTGTAGCCAGATTTAGGATGGGAAAATGGGAAATAAAATGATTTATTTTGGAGACAGAGACAGACTTTGGATGTGTAGAGGGGACGTAGTTTAGCTACGTAGTGTTAAAAGGAACGTGCTACTAGTTTAAGGGACGACGTGGGAGCACGAGTTAGTTAGGGGATGTAGTTAGGAGGATGGCAGAGTTCAGCGGTGTGTGTGTTGAAGAGTTGGTGAGTGAAGTGGAAGCATGTGCTTGGTGAGTGAGTGAGGCCAGCGGGTCTGTGTGAGTGGAGCGAATGGGGAATGCATGGTGCGATGAGTGATTGGGGGGAGGAGTGACTCCCGCCCAAGGGACCCCGGGGTCAGTATAAAGTGAGTTAGCTGGGTTAGTCAAATTGAAAAATGGAGGTCGTTTTGTTGTTGGTGGGAAAGTAGGCTCGAGACCCATTTGGAGGGGTGCAGGAGCCCTGTTGACGGGCTTGGGAGCGTGGCTGCGAAAGGTGAGTATCGCTGAGTGGGTACCCCGGGCACCAGGCTAGTCGGCCGCGGTAGGCCATGGGCCCATGGGGGGCCGGGATAGAGTAGTGGGCACGGGTGCGCCTGCTTGGTGCGGGGGCCTGGGGCGCCATTAGCCGCGTGGGCAGTGTTGTGGGCACGGGTGACCCTCGGAAAGGGGCCCGGGAGGCCGGCCTGCCACGTGTGCGTTTCAGGGGAGGTGCCATGGGGGCACTCCCGGTGTTAGGGAGCTGGTAGGCTCGGAGGCAGTGTAGTGCCCGGGGGTGCCATAGCGGGAGATTCGGCAGAGGGTCGTGCCTGCCAAAGGGAGCCACGTGTCCCAGCCAGGAGACCGTGTGAGGGCACGGAGAGAAAATTGGGGGGCGAGGCCCGAAATTGTAAGGACACCAACACAGGCGACGGGAATCTGGGTTGTTAGAACCAATAGTTTAAGCGAGAAGCGCTTGTTGAAAGCCCCGGGGTAGTTTAACAGTTAAATGGATAGGGTAGATTAGGAAGTGTACCCCTCCGCACCATCCATCCCCTCGCTGTCGTTGTGGGCCGCTGGACCCACTTTGGGTTAGATCGCCGAACTCTGGGGAGGCCATTCTGAGGCTTCGTTGGGCCTCAACACAGGACGCTAGCTCTCCCTTGTTCCCCTCTGGGAAGGGAACGTAGGGGTTGGGAGTAGGCTAGGTGACAGAATAGGTTAGCCGAACAAAGACGATAAAGGGGGTTAGGGGACGATTTATAGAGGGGAAGTAAAAATAAAAACAACAAAAAAATAAGTTGGGGCTAAATTGGGGTTTGACAAATTAAGGGAGTGGGTATGTACAGTGACAGGCAAAGGCGATAGGTTGGGAGGGAGACAGGTAGGTAGGTCCGAGCCCGCCTTCCAAGTGGCCAGCACCACCGCACTCCCTCCACCAACCTCCACTGAACGGCAAAGGCTGGCCAGCTTCATCTGCTGGCTGCGTTGCTGCGAGGCAGAGGCCGGCCAACTTCATCGGCAGCTGTTGTTTTGCTGCAAGGCCTGTGCCATCGGCTGGCCGTGTTTGCTTCAAGGCCTGTGCCGGCCAGTTCATCTGCTGGCTGTTTTCTTCAAGGCCTGTGCCGGCCAGTTCATCTGCCGGCTGTGTTTGCCTGCAACGGTCTTCTTCTGCGGGCTGTGTTTGCCTGATCACCTTTGCCATGCCATGCCCACTGCCCCTGTTCACCAGCCCCGTTCAATTTTTGCTTTGCCCCCCCCCCTGTTCATTTCCATGTGCGCCAGGATCGTAAAAGCAACAGTTTGCAAGCTGCGAGAACTGCCCTGTTGGCAGCTACAACACGGGCCTGCAGTGGCGGCCCGTGCACCGTGTTTGTGTTCATGCATCCATTCGTTGTGCTCATTGCGTGTGCCACTTGAGCTGGCACGGAGACTGCGTTGTGCAGCCCAAGCACCGTTGTGGTTCACTGAGTTCAGTTCAAAAAGGAAGGCCTTGGACTGCGTGTGAGCAGCCAGCCACGTTCCCTGTCACCTGCATTGTTTTGAGCCAGAGACTGCATGTGGGCAGCCTGGCTCCCTGCTAACTGCTTTCTTTTGCAGAGTTCAATGATCCTGGGCCATGGTTTAGTGTAAGATTTGTAAGTTAAGGTTAAGATGTACTGTACATATGAGTGCGTCCCCGGCATGTATGTCTTAGCGCCGGCAATTTTATTTAAGTCGTCCGTGTGAGTGAGTTTGTTTAGGTAGTTACGCAGCCCTCAGGTTATTTATTTTGGGGACACGAATACCATGAATGTCGCACTCAGGGATCCGTAGGTAAAGTGTACTAGGGGAAAACTACACATGATGGCACACGAAAATTTGACGACTCGGGACGAGTCTGTAAAAAGGGAAGGGGTAGTGTTGTGGTTACCAGATTCGCAAACCACCATTCAGGTCCCTTAGGTGAGGTATCTCGGTAAGTGCATGTGTAGTTAGGCCCAAACCCGTTGTCTAGTGGGAATACATGTCATTTATACGTGCTGCGACTCTTCAGGATAGCCGTTTTTCTTTTACTATCTTTATTTTGGACCAATCGCCACCATCACAACCACAACAACAACCACCAACCACAACGCCGCTTCACCACAACCGCCATGACCTTTACCGTCGCAACTCGCCACCATCGCATCACCGTCATCTCGCGCCACTCATGGGCACCGATGCTGGACTCGTGTAGGGCGCACGTTGAACAGCGTGTACAAAATCACGGATTTTCTGCTTCAAAAACGGATCCAAAACGACACACGCCCACTTTTTGCCGTCCAATCGGTGAGCGAGGGGCGAATTGGCCCCGCCCCCAGGGCGATCGATATATGCAAATTTGTGGATCAAAAAGCCTTCACGCCCACTTTTTCTCGGGCCAATGGGGAGCGAGTTGAAAGGTCAAAGGGAGGGGGTCAAAGGCGAAGTTACGGGGGGATAAAAGGACGGTGTTCGTCAGTCAAAGAGGTAGTAAAGGTCGGAACGAGGCGAAGGAGTCGGAACAGAGAGTCAAGACTTCGCGGGCGGTGGAGCTGCTCGTCGTGTGCGTTGAAGTCGGAACGGAGGGGACGAGCTGTGGAGAGGCGGCGAGGGCGGACGAGGGGGTGCTCGCGTCGTGCAGGGAGCTGCACCCCTGGGAGGCCGGCAGCGCGACCTGGCCGAGGTGGAGACGCTCGTCGCGCACATAATAAAGATCCTCTATACCCCGAGCATCAGCAACCCCCTCCTGTTTCCCCCCGCGCTGAGATAGTGCGACCAAGGGGGCCCCGTTCCCACCCCCCTGCCAGGCACTGTCCACGAGGCCCGCTTGTTGCGGGGCCATCGCCGCTCCGCGTCTCATCACCAGACGGGTAGGCCCGACCAGGTCTCGGCCCCAGGCCTACCTCATTCTTGAGGGTATTTCTTTTCCTTGGTTTTGGGTATGTGTTGTCGGCGCCGTCTGTGAAGTAGAATTGTATAAGTGTTGCCGTGTGCTCGGTAGTCGGTATTAGCTCTGCACTGTGTTTTCACTTTTATGTTTGCTTTTTGTGTAAATGGAATTGTGTTTTCTTTTTTTGTGTGCATTTGGTGGAATTGTATTTGTGTGCTTCCCGTGTGCCGAGAATAAATGTGCTTTATTGTTGAACTGTTCTCCCGCTTCGCTTCGTCTTTTTCCCCATTGAACCCCCATCTTGCTTCACGTAAAGGGTTGGTAGTGGGCTGAGTACGCCCGATAATTAATCGAACCGTCGAGGTCGACGATAACACCGCTCGGTTATTCTGATAGTACGGAACGGGTCGCTTAAGTGGCCCGTGTCCGAAGTCGACCTGCGGCGAGGTGCGATC
>NC_140978.1:44035618-44048118 GCF_056783735.1 Eptatretus burgeri | reverse complement strand
TTTTATTGGGATATTGTACCACATGTCCTTTCTCCGAGCATACCTTGGTGGATATCAAATATCCCATGGTGTATTTTGACAAAGAGGAGGTGAGTTAGCACCAGCCCTCTGGTCAATTCCCAATTTCCTGCCCTGACTACACCTCCGGGCCAGCGATTCATGATCAGATGCTCGGTGGACCGAGCGCATACTGGCGATGAAGGGTTACTGCACTGTCTGGGTAATTGGCTGCCAGAAGTGGCCATCAGGTGAGGGGCCACCGTAGAGGATAGCGAGGTTAAATATGATGTGTAAATTATTTGCCAAAGGGATGTGGAGGTTAATTTAGTTACATTCATGGTACAAAATGAGGCTACAACATAAAAGGAAAGTGAATTGATAAATTAAATTAATGGGGTCACATGGGCCAAGGCTTCCTGTTTCTAACCCTTGTATATTATTTTGTGTATGTCTTTGTAAAATATGTCGTTGTTGGTGAAAGATATTTTGTGACAACACACATGCGTAACAATGATGTCATTGCTGTTCTATTAGTTCAGTAAGAGCGAGATTTTTAGATCCTCGTGGAGAGTCTCTAAGTCTGACTCACGTTGTTGTTCTTGTGGACTTTTTTGTTTCACAACCTACAGTTTTCATCGAAACTTCCTGAAACTTGGCGTATATATGTAAAAATTCCCTGCGCAGACAGTAACCATCTCCGATTTTGAAAATTACTCCGAGAAAAAAAGTTATGACGTCAAAATATCTCTGCTAATGGAAATCGCCGAAAAAATAATCTCCGAAACTCGGCAAGCTTTTTGAATTCTGTTTGCGGGAATCGAACAGGGCATTAGCAGAGATGAATTACCGCACGTATGATTCATCACTATGACGTCATATCAATTTTTATGACTTCATTCCTATTTTTTGACATTTTTTGTTTCACAACCCAGAGTTTTCATCGGATCTTCGTGAGACTTGCCATGTAAATGCAGAAAGCCCACGCGCAGGCAGTAACCATCTCCGACTTTGGAAATTCTTCCTAGAAAAAAATGTTAATGTCATAATATTGCCGTTAATGGAAATCGCCTATACCATTATCTCCGAAACTCGGCAAGCTGTTTGAATTTTGTTTGTGCGAATCAAGCTGGGCATTAGCACAGATAATTTGTCGCAAACCTGATACATCACAATGACGTCATATTCGTTTTTATGACGTCATCATTAAGAGGACGAGGATCTTAGCTCATTCGAGCTTGTTTTTTTTAAAGTCGTGTGTAGTTCTAGGTTCGATTCTTGGCTGAACCTGCTGTCTTATGTGATGACAGAAAGGGGCTGAACTGTACAGAGCGTACCGTCCTTTACAATTGGTTTAAATTCTGTTGTCCGTTCTGCAAAGTGGACATTGAATGTATGAAGCTCTTTCTCCAACACCTTCAGAGCATGCAATAATGAGCTTTCCTCTTTAATGTCGTTGCCAATCACCGATGAGCATTTGATTCCGTCTAATTTGCTACTTAGCCATAGCTGATCAAGTCATTTGTGTCGCGATAGAGTAAGGGTGGGGGAGGGGTATATGACCCCTCTCCTCACCTACCTCCCCCTCCGACACCACCAGGTTATATTTTCAGTATCCTGAACATCTGAACCCAAGAGCTCTCTTATTGACAGGATAGCTATTTCAGATGGAAAATGTTCAGTTTACTGAACAAAAGGTTCGATTGAAGTAGAATCTGATCCCACCTTTCCTGACACTGAGGCGACTTTAAGCTACTGTACACCTGACTCCACATTGTCTAAGCACTCGCCACGCCGTATTCTATATCCTCCAATGCCGAAGCGATCCACAAACATTGTTGACAAAGGGAATAATTTTATTGATTATGTGAATCGATGTTTGCCTGAGTGAGGATGTGGGTAAACAGATCTGTGTTTGTTGGTAAATTTGATTTGTTGTGATATCATCTTTTACTGGAAGTTTCTCAGTGTTGGATGGTAGTTGTGAAGCAAAAGTGCTTAATTAGAGGCTAAACCCTCCACAAACCCCACTCATGATACCTAAATGTGATTATATATATATATATATATATATATATATATATATATATATATATATATATATATATATACATTGCAGATTGTAGAAGCTCGATTAATATGTCCTCCAAGTGATGACACAAAGCACAAAATCAAACCAGAATAACAACCATAAAACTAAACCATCCTAATCCAGCCGACTGCAGGACGAAGGCCTCTCTTAACGCCATGTTGGAAGGTGTTTGTCACATTCACCACACTTCCCAACTGCTTGTTGACGAGACCGAACACCAGTAGGAATTGAACCGATCTGGGTCTCGGGGTCCGCCAAAAGGTCCCGGAGTCTCGGGCGGCCTCTCCAACCTGTTTTATAAATTTCCTTTAAATCCAGCTTTACGCCAGGATATGAGGAAATGATGGGAATGAGGAGAGAATGATGCATGTGGCGTTTGCAATCTTTTTGGTAAGGTGCAACCAGAGAAAGGCATGAAGCCTCCGGCCCTTGCCAAGTTGTCGATTAAAGGCGACTGACGACCCCTGCTGGTCATTAAACTGATGTATGTTACTCATAAACCAACACATTGTGTTCATTGCTCTTCTTACTTTGATCACTTGATGCAAATCATGATGAGTGTTCACGAACAATGATTTGCATAATTCATCAACATTCTGTCATTGGGGAATTTGCATTTCCCATCGAACATCATGCAGTACAGGGGGACAAAACGCCATCTTCATCATGTCCCTTTGAGAGTGTAATTGTGAGTTTGAGTGGATGGTGCAGGAGGTGAACATCTTAACATCCATTTGAACGTCGATGTGTGAAAATGTGTTTTTTTTTTTCCTTTCAATTACACTCGACATGCCTCCCCGTTGCTTCGTTGATGGGTTTAATCAAAAGACAGCATGCTGTACTTCGCAAAGATAGTGCACGTCAATCTGTAAATCTTAATGAGGATGTAAAATGAAGTGCAACGTGCGAAAGAAATGGATCTTTTATCACAAATAGTAGTTGTTGCTGCTGTCATGGTGGCTGTGGTTGTTTTTTGTTGCTCCCTCGGTGTACTTTTGTTTATTTTCTTCTTCCTTTGAGAAATTTAATATATTGTTGCGAACTTGGAGTTTGAGGTTCGCTGTGCCCCTTTCGAATGCCCGGCCCGTAGGCCACCGGGCACAGATAACTCCACGCACCTGCAGGTTGCTAAGCAACCATGAATGCCGATTGGCATTGCCAATCCGGGCAGGGTTACACTACTTTTCATGATGCCTTACCTGTGGACGGTCGAGTGCCCTCAGCGCACACCTGGATGACTGCTGAGTGGTACAGTGAGTGTGTCCTGGCTACCAAGAGCAAGTTAACGGGGTAGAACTTCCCGGCTAAATTGATGTGCGGATCATGCTGGACCAATGGGAGAAAAGATGAACTCGGACAGATCGGTGAATTTATAAGCAATTTATGACAAGCAAGGGCAAGGAAAGGTCATGTGACACAGTAAAGGATTTATTCACACATATGTACAGCAGGGGAAAGCAAGGATTCATGGGTGCGGCAAAAGAAAAACACAGAGCACAGCAAAATTGAAGTAAATTTCTACAATCTTAAATTATACTACACATAACAGGTGCCAGCAGACACACACCTGAGGAAATTGGAGATAGCCCAGAAAGAGGAGAAGCAGTTGAGGAGTAAGGGGGGAAGGAGGAAAGAAACTGGGATGACTATGGTACCCCTGCTACTTGACAATGCTCCTGGCCACCCTACACATCTGAACAGCGCTCACCCAAACGTTGAGGTCATGTTCCTGCCGCCGAACCTCCTTCATCGAGCCACTTGAGCAGGGGGTAATATCAACTTTCAAGACTTATTACACCGGGCACACCTCATCTTCTTCATCTTTATCATCAGCATGTTCATCATTTTGCAAAGTTAGTGTGCTGTGTTTGCTTCAAAAAAATTGAAACGGTACATGATGTTGTTGTTTTTTATGTTTTGCGGTATGGTATGTTATGGTTAAAAGTCTTTAAAATGCATTCTTTCATAAATTGGAAAGGGTACCTGGGGTTGTCGTTTTTTATTATTTGCAAGAATCTTTAGTGAAACTGTAATCGTGCATTCGTGGTCGTCGTCCCGGAGCATCCTTGTAAATGTAAATACGTCTGGGACAACAGATCATTGTAAATAAGTATTGTAACTAAGGAGCCATTTAACTTTAACATTTGCCATCCATGCCTGGTGTTGGCTTAATGGTTAGTGTGGTGGGCTTGGGATCCGAGGATCCTGAGTTCACATCCCACTCGGCTGTTGAATTAATACCAGGTGGGGTTGACTCTGCCTGTCATCCATCCAGCATGCTGGTATCCTGTGTCGGAGTGGCGACCCGTCCAGGATTGTGTCCAACATCCAAGGAGACTGCTTTGACAGCTCCAATGCTCTGCACACAGTATGGTCCCAATGGATGTATGGATGTATTTGTCATCCCCAGATTTATATTTATTTTTGATAATCCTAAAATCATTTCATTGGGATTCGTCATTTTTTATTGACTCCTCAAGAAAGAAAGGAATTGTTCTTGTGTCCGTTTTTTATTGTCTACTTTTAAACTTTTATGTTTGTTGGAAAGTGAGAACAATGTATTGAGGAACTTATATGGGAACCATACACAACATAAATCAAATGATTTTATTCCATTGATCTGCCTTCAGGGTCCAGTATTATAATCGTACTCTGCTTCACTTCATATCTGTCGAGTTTGGGAACCTATTTGATAAGAGGGATCTACCTAACTCCCCGGTGATTTTATTTATTTATTTATTTATTTATTTATTTTGCCATTCTTCGGCAATGGTTTTTAGCTCGCCTGTTTGAAGAACAGAGAGCTATAGCGATACCCCCGGCATGAGCGTCAGCGTCAGCGTGAGCATGAGCGTGAAAATGTTAAAGTTTTTGGTGCAAGTTATTTTTTCCTTTCTAATGTTTTTATCTACCACACTTTTTTATACGCCCGATATATATATATATATATATATATATATATATATATATATATATATATATATATATATATATATATATATATATATATATATATATATATATATATATATATATATATATATATCGGGGTGTATTATGTGATACCGGTCATCCGTCCGTATGTCTATCTATCTGTCCATCAGTCCGTCCGTTCCTGTCCGTACTCTAACTCCCAAAGTTTTCAACTTTCACGTTTCATATTTGGTACATAGGTACAGACTGTTGAGACGGTGTGTCACGACATACGTTCGTCATCTAAAGTGGTTGCCATGGCAACCAGGATGCTGTTTTCCATCCGTTCCTGTCCGCACTCAAACTCCCAAAGTTTTCACCTTTCACGTTTCATATTTGGTACATAGGTACAGACTGTGGAGACGGTGTGTCGTGACATATGTTCGTCATCTAAAGTGGTTGCCATGGCGACCAGGATGCTGTTTTCCATCCGTTCCTGTCTGCACTCTAACTCCCAACACTACATATTACTTTTTCTTTTAGATGCATTTCTCATGGCAAGGCAAGTACCATAAAATTCGGACCATTGAGCGCATCGTTATATAAGCTGCATCCACTAAATTAAAAAAAAAAATCTGGAATTTAAACACACACAAGCCGCACTGGTTTATAAGCCACAAATGTTGCACAAAAAAAAAACAAGCGCAAAAACGTCCGAAAATTAGCCACAAAAAGTGATCGATCTTACTTTGAGTGTGATCTGAACAGTGGAAACACCCCAACCATCCACTGTCTGTGTGTTAACCCAGTCTTCAAGTTGGTCTTCCAGTTCGGGCCATCGCCATTTCCGACCTCAGAAAGCCTTTGTTGACTTTTTGCAGCGAGAAAGTTCGCCCCTCTGTGAGTTTTGAATTCCTCGTGTGGACCTCTTGTTTACTGATTACAATAAACAAATACATATATTGCTTTAAAATTATTTGGATCAGACTTCACTGCAATGCTTTATTAAAAAAATATTATTAGACTAGTCTTTTAAAAACGAAAAACGATAAATGTATAAGCAGGCGAGCATTGGGTGGCTTTGACACCACTCTGGTATAATCTCCCAATCTTCCAGATTACCTACCTCCAGATCTGCGCATGAATATGTATTGAAATAGAACTTCAGTGAAGGGACTTAGGCAAGATAGCACTGTGGGAAGCGAAGAGCATGAAGCAGTTGCTAATGAGGATTTTGAAGGTTACATGAATACCAAGAGCTACTTCCTTACGATCGTGGTGACCAACATGCTATGTTGTTCGATGGCCTCTCATCAAATTCCAGTTACTCAAAGTTGCTCGTTTCCGCCTCATACGCTGTTCTCTTTCCCAGTCATATCGATCTTCCTTGATGGTGCTTCTCCTTATGTCCACCAATCAATAATTCCAAGCAGTGCTTACTCCCAAGAGCCAAGGTTGCAATGTCAAATTCCATGAATGAATAATTACATTAACATAAGATCAAATATATATTTCCACCATGTATACAATTCCACTGCACAAAAAGGAGATCCTTGTGGGATTGTCTTATTGTGGACTGGGTTCTTTTCACAAGGAAATTACATCCAGATGCAAACTTCCATCCTGGTGATGATCAGGAAAGGCATTATCTTATTGAACATGCTGTTTTACGAAAGTGTTCTACAGTGCCTTCAGAAAGTATTGACTCTCCTCGACTTTTGTCGCATTTTGTTGTGTTCCAGCCTGAATTCAAAATGGATTAATTTTTAATTTTTTGTCACCGAGCGACACAAAATACACCAAAACTGACAAAGTGAAATCATGTTTATCGGATTTTTTACAAATCAATTAATTGATAAAAAGCTGAAATGTCTTGCATCAATAAGTATTCAACCCTTTGCAATGATGCTAAATTGAGCCCAGGTGCATCCAATTTCCTTTGATCATCCATGCGATGTCTCCACAACTTGATTGGAGTACATATGTGGCCAATTCAATTGATTGGACATGATTTAGAAAGAAAAACACCTTTTGATATGAGGTCCCACAGTTGACGGTGGTGCATGGCAGAGCAGAAACTCCACCATGAAGTCCAAGGAACTGTCCGTGGAACTCCGAGATAGAATTGTGAGGAGGCATAGATCTGGGGAAGAGTATAAAACAATTTCTCGAGTGTAAAAAGTTCCTAAGAACACAGTGATCTCCATCATTAAGAAATGGAAAGAATATGGAACTACCCAGACTCATCCTAGAGCTGGCCGTCCAACCAAACTGAGCAACTGGACAAGAAGGACCTTTGTCGGGAGGTGACCAAGAATTCAATGACCACTCTGACAAAACTACAGAGTAACTTGACTTAGACGGGAGAACCTGCTGGAAGGACAACAATCTCTGCAGCACTTCACAAATCTAGGCTTCATGGGAGAGTGGTCAGATGGAAGCCACCCTGAGAAAAAGGCACATGACAGCGTGCCTGGAGTTTGAAAAAAAGGCACGGGAAAGACTGAGAGCATGAGGAAAAATATTCTGTGTCTGATGAGATGAAAATTGAGCTCTTTGGCCTGAATGCAATGCATTATGTCTTGTGGAAACCGAACATAGCTTATCACCCATCAAACACCATCCCTACCATTAAGCATGGTGCTGGCAGCATCATGCTATGGGGATGCTTTTCAGTGGCAGGGACTGGGAGACTTGTAAGGATAGACGGAACAATGAATGGAGCCAAATACAGGAAAATCCTTGAGGGGAACCTGCTTCAGAGTGCAAAAGACCTGAAACTGCAGCGAAGATTTTCGTTCCAACAGGACAATGACCCCAATCATCCAGGCAAAGCAACACTGGAATGCCTTCAGAACAAGAATGTGAAAGTCCTCGAGTGGCCCAGTCAAAGCCCAGACTTGAATCCCATTGAGAATCTGTGGAAAGACTTGAAGATTGCTGTTTACTGATGCTCTCCATCCAACTTGACAGAGCTTGAGCAAATCTGCAAGGAAGAATGGGAGAAAATCCCTAAATCCAGATGTACAAAGCTCATAGACATTCCCAAGAAGACTCGAAGCCGTAATCGCTGCCAAAGGCACTTCTACAAAGTATTGACTCAGCGGGTTGAATACATATTGACGGAAGACATTTGAGCTTTTCATTTTTTAGCTAATTTGTAAAAAATTCTAAAAACATGTTTTCACTTTGTCATTGCAGGGTATTTTGTGTGGATCGGTGACAAAATTTATTTTAATTTCATCCATTTTATATTCAGGCTGCAACACATGTGACAAAAGTCAAGGGGTGTGAATACTTCCTGAAGGCACTGTAAATCTGGCTCTTCCATCAAGTGGCTGAGCAATGAGGATATACCAAACTACCACTCCAGGCTTGTATGGTTCAAATCCTGCTGAATGCAAGTCAAAAGGATTTGCATTGTAACCTTATTGGATCTGAGGGAATCTCGCAATAATCACTATGATGTCATTAGATTATTGGTTAAAAATGGATCAACTAGATCCAAAGGGAAATTTTTTATATCTTTTTGTCGTTTTTGTAGTCGCTTCTTCCCCTCAGGGGGAGGGGGCATGGGCTTGGTTAAAACGCACACATCAACCACACAACACCCCTTGACGACACTTAGCCAGGACACACGGAGTGCTGACATCAGTGATGAGATCACCTGCTGCACCGTATCCGCAAACGTTGAGCAAGACCTATGAACGCCCAGGGTGCACAAAGTGAGCACTGCTGCTGTCCGTGCGCCCAGGCCCTGCAAACAGGCTACAAGAATGGACCTGCAGATGCAGAGCAGCAGGAACTACAGGCCTAGAACCCGGGGCCACGCGTCCCCGCACGTCAACATGAGACCGAGTGCATTCCTCTCCAGCATCCGGAGCACTTTGTTCACCCTGATGGCGAGCTCATTCTGAGTGTTACTGCGTGAACTACACCTGCTCGGCCACTCTTCCCCTTGGGCCTCGGTCGTCGTACCAGCGTCCACCTTTGTGTCCACACCAGACTCCACAACTCCCATGGGTCGGACCGGCTCGGACACTGCGATGCCGCGGTCAGGGCCACATTCAACAGATCGGTCACAGCCTCGGCGATAAACCCGGAGAGACTCAGGCCACATGGCTTTGAACGGCTCATCAAGCAAGATGCCTGCTCGGGCACAGCCACTCCACACGCCACGTCCTCGACAGGAGGCCATGGCAAAGCGTCTCCCATGCGGCGACGATGGAACAAACCCGGAAGTGAAAGTGGTGCAGCAACATCGTCACGGCACTAATCAGCTGCTGACATGCTGCTGCCGATGGCGGTGCTGCTGTCTTTGGTCTACATTTGACATCGATGTACACATTTCAGTTGACTCGAAATGCCCTCAGAACAATTTGTGATCGGCATGGCAATGCAAACCGATGTGAATTAGATGCTATTCATCGAATACTTACCCTGCGCAGTCATCGGTTTTGGAGTTGATGCCTGTTCCACTTGACCGATGACATCATGATTATGAATAAGAATATTCTACAGGAGGAGGTGTTCCTATGGTGAAAATTTCGTGTCAATCAGACCAACGGTTGCTGAGAAAATGAATTTTTAAAATGCAGACACATATGCACGCACGTACACAACCAAATGCCTAACCCTGCTTTTCGCTTTGAGAGCGCTGGGTAATAAGGTAACACCATCCAAAGCATTGTGTCACAAAACCAAATTGGTGAAATAAATCTGCTTTCGCTCATGATGAGGTATTGGATGAACCTTTGATTCTGAAAATCAATTAAGGCCAGCTCAATTATTATCATGACTTATTTGATAAATATTTATTAATTGTGCAAAGTGCTGCCCTTTTCCAGCTTTCACAACCATTTTATATCATTAAATTTATAGAGTTTGCATTTACCGTTTATTCAATGAAAACACCTTTATTTTTATACAAAGTTGTTTTTTAACTTCTTTGGAGCATTCCTGCATTGCTGTGAATTACATACTTTGATTAATATACATGTGATAATGCTTTGCGGATATGAATTCTCAATTACGACGATGCCACACTAATGCAGTAAAATCCTTTTTCCTGCAACTTGTAATTATGGATTGACTCGTAAATAAGATTGGTAAATCCGAGGATTAATTGTAAATGGAATGTTCAGTTTTTGTCCTCTCATCTTTGACAAATGCTGGCCAGAACATTGATCAATAACTGGTCTATAGCTTGGAGAATGGCCTTTACCGCAAGATGCGAATCTCATCCGTCTCTCTGGACGGATTCCTATTCGGTCACAGGGTAAACTCTTGGCAGAGATACATGCTCAGGAGCTTCTGGGGATTATCGTAACCACTGACCTGGCATCAACTGACCACATCGAACTTGTGACCTCCATAACCAAACACCAAACACCAAACTTGCATTCTGTGTCATATCAAGTCCTTCCTTGGTAGCTCTTAGCTTGTCTATGTATGTATTGAGACTTTCAATGAACGCTTCTTGGCCTTTTGATGTGATGCACAGATCTTGCATCTGTGAGAATACCTGACTGTTGAAGTAAGGTTTGTGGCCCATCTGCTAGAGCATCAATCTACCCTTCACCAGGTCTATGCTAACCACCACTCACTATTATTCCTACATCAAGGCTTTCTGCCCATCTCTACTCATTCATAGAGAGATAGAGAGTGAGAGTCAGTAAGTCAGTCTCCTCCATAACCATAAAAACCTCGCAGCCCAAAACTTTGCATGTACATGAAGAAAACTCCAAGGAAGTGCATGAGTGAAAATTGGGTGTTTGAGTTCATTAAAACACCCCTTTTGAAGATTATTAACGGTCTTATTTAAAACTGTCTTGGGCGTCTCCGGGTGGTGTTTTGTACGACCGCATTCAAACAGGATGGCAATACTACCCATCACTTTCAAACGACACATACCATTTTCAAAGAGATTATAACATGGACTTCCCTTGAGGGATGCCACTTGAACTGCAGCTGCCACTCTGTGTGCCCACTCTGGAACTCTCCGAGGTAAAGGTTACATTTTAAATGTATTCAAAGGTTACATTGTGTGTCTTTTTCCAATTTGCGATTTATAAAGTAGATAAATTTGTGATTAAGTAGGTAAATCTTTTTCTTCTTCACGCTTAGCCATGATGTCCACCCAGGAGTCGACCGTCATATCCGTACTGTATACGGGTTATATCGTGCTAGGATTTGACTCAAATGGTGAATAATTTTCGAATTCCCCCAAATATGCCACGTTGATGCATCCTTGATGGTTGTAGTTATACAAACCGAGATGGTTTAATGCTGCACGAATAGCTGAAAGTGAATAGCACGAAATTGGACGAGGTTTGTCCGAAATACCTGAGTGTGGATCGGGCCGACAAAATGCCGCTTTTTTGCTCTGAACATTTTACAGAGCACTGTTATGAAACAACAAAGATGGCTAGATCTTGTGGATATCCACCACGATTGAGGGTGGATGCCAACCCCACGATTAAGCGGAAGAAGCAGCCATCGCTCAAAACTGTAACACCATCTCTCCCGAGCTGGCAGCACATGTACAGGCAAACACTCCCCCCCCTCCACATCCCCCTGCAATCCCTCATTATCCATCATCCCCACAATACCCGCAACCACCACTACACACTCCTCCTCCCCTGTAGCATCACTCCTCAGGCCACTGGGGCAGGACATCGACACGGGACGACACAGCATGAACACAGTCGCGACATGGCATGGGCACCACATGGCACGGACATGACACACCTGACACAGCATGGGCATGTCCGTTGGACATCGGGTGAGAGCGCTTCGTTACGCTTCAAACATTTTTACTTACATCTCCACCCGATGGAACTTGCCTTGTGTATTTTTTGTTTGCATTGGTGGGAACAATCGTCTGAGTGGCAGACAGACTTTTGTTCTTTGCAGATTATGCGGTTTTACCGTGTGAGACATAATCTGCGGCTGATGCTGTCCTTTATAGCCAGAGTTCTAATGGCCTATGTCATATATATATATATATATATATATATATATATATATATATATCGCTCATTTTAACCACTGATTCATCGATTCACCGATCCACTGCTTCACTGACTCACTGGCTAATATTAAAGTTCGGTACCTTCCGGGTGATGTAGAAAGCTGAAATTTTGCATACTGATGGACATCGAAGCCGATACACGGGAAAAATCACAGAACCATCGGAATGCATCAGTAAATGAAAACATAAATCAATGATAATACATAAATAAAAATAAATGCAGTGAGCTGTCCAAGACGAAGGGGAAGCACCGTAATATGCAGGAGGAAGCAATTACGCGGCCCATGAAAGCCTGCACAATGTTTGCCAACCTATGATTATTTTAAACGTGCTCGATGCTTTTCAAATGTGCATCAAGCAAGGAAGCAGCATGTACCTGTTTTTAAGTCTTTGGTATGACTTGGTCGGTGTTCGAATCATTGACCTCCCAAACTCAGAACGGACCCTTTAACTATTATACCACCG
>NC_140978.1:44028118-44030618 GCF_056783735.1 Eptatretus burgeri | reverse complement strand
AAGTGAGATGCGTTGTGATTGTAGGTAGAACATTCCCAATTGTTCTTTTTCTCATTTCCAAACCTTCATTTTCCAACACCCATACTCGAACCACCATATTCGAACTGCCATTCTGAAACACCCATTTTAAAATCCTTAGTTTCTGACACCTCGACTCGAAACCCCATTATCATGCTTCATTCTCAAACACACATTCTCAAACCACGTCACCTCACCAGTATTTCAGCCAGATAATCGCCACTCTATCATTTTAATGGTCATACTTGTTTGCAGTTCCAACATCGGATCAAAAGAGGCGCTGCCTGAAATGCCCCCCCCCAGCCCCCTCGACACTCCATTAACCAGTCCCTGCAGCGCACTATTGCCAATCACATCAGTTGCCAAAAGCGCACCTGATTGGCAACACCGTGCAGGGGACAATAACAACCCAGGATGGAGTGGTTGGAGTCAAGTTGATGTGCAGATCTGGTATAGTCCGAGTCCAAGAAGAGAGCAGCCCAGATTCCGAAGGAGTCCACTCCAGAGGAACGGACGCTCCTCACGTGTTGGTAACGCAAACGGTGCCACATGCACTTGCTCTGAGGAACGGGCACTGACCAAGCCGGTAGAACGGTCTTGTTTCAAATCTTTCGCACATGCAGCATATAACCTTGCATCTTTCAGTGGATACACCTCAGGGATCACCTGTTGTGGAGCATCAACGAATGACATGAAACCCAACAACAGTTCTTTTCAAAGCTAATCACCATGCGATACCTCAAGACAGCACACCTTTCACCTGCAACTCTCACTCACCTGCATTGACACCTCGTTGAGACCAATTGAACAGAACCCAATTAAACAAATACAAACTAATTCAAGAAAGTCAGCCTGGGTTTACCAAAGGTAGTTCCTGTTTAACAAATCTTTTAGAGTTCTAAGAAGCTGTGTCTGATTGAGTGGATGAGGGAAAGGCAGTGGATATAGTATATCTCTACTTTAAGAAGCATTTGATAAGGTACCACATCGGAGGTTGTTAGACAAAGTGAGGGCTTGTGGAGTGGCTGGTCAGGTCGCTAATTGGATGGCAAACTGGCTTGGTGATAGGAAGCAAAGAGTAGCTGTGAGTGGGAGGATGTCTTGCTGGGAGGATGTAAGTAGTGGGGTACCTCAGGGATCAGTACTTGGACCATTACTATTCATTATTTGGATAATGGGGTAAAGAGTAAGCTTTCCAAATTTGCAGATGACACAAAGCTTGGAGGTGAGGTGGATAGCAGCGGGGGTGGTGATCAGATACAAGAGAGTATTGATACTTGTATAGATTGTGTAAAAGATTGGCAGATGGAATTTAACCTGAGCAAGTGTAAGGTGTTGGGGATGGGAAAGAACAATGAAAATAGAGATTACAGGATGTAAGGGGTAATTTTGGTGAGTGTCACAGAGGAGAAGGATCTGGGGGTGGTCGTACATTCGGGAGGTAAGCAGGCAGCACAGTGCCAGGCAGCTATAGGAAGAACAAATCGGGTTTCAGGTTGTATTCGGAGGGGGATCAATTATAAATCAAAAGAGGTGGTGTTAACATTGTACAGGAAGTTAGGGAGGGCCACATCGAGAATATTATGTGCAGTTCTAGTCACCACAGTTCCAGAAGGACAAACACGCCATCGAGAGGGTTCAGCACAGGGCTACTGGATTGATTCCGGGCTGAGCTCGACTCAGCTATGAGGAGCGGCTGAAGGAGACAGGGCTTTATACACTAGAAAGGAGACAGTTTCGAGGAGATGTGATAGAGATGTTTAAGATAATGAAAGGTGTTGATAAAATAAGTGCAGATGAATTATTTAACAGAGTAGACAGTGATAGGATCAGGGGCCATAGCCTGAGAGCAAAGAAGAGGAGAGTTAAGATGGTAGTAAGGTAGGGGACTTTCACTCAGAGAGTAGTTAATGCATGGAATGGTCTCTCTGGAAAGGTAGTGCAAGCAGAAACAGGAGATACGTTTAAATTAGAATTCGATAGGTACCTGGAAGTTATGGAGATTGAGGGGTATGGGGATGTTGGTAGGACTTTTTGGTAGTTTGAACATTGATGGGTGATTGTGTACGGAGTTTTGTTGGTGGGGGTCTTGTCAAGGGGGTTTGTGTGGTTGATGCTGTGTGTTTTTATCCAAGTCCATCCCCCCTCCCCTGAGGGGAAGAAAATAAAAAAAATACAAAAACAAACAAAAATATTTATTCCATTAATTAAAAACTTTTTTTTGTATTTCTTCCTTGGATCTTGTGTAGATAAATTTGTATGGTGTTCGCACAGGCATGACGGGCTGATTGTCCTCCACTTGTGTTCGATTTCCTTGTAAAATCTTGGTAAATTCCTCATATCTGATTATTTAAATTGTCACCATGCTGATAGGCCGGGTGTTGTGACCCCTCTCATCAGCCATGGCACTTCAGCAAAGGACTTCTGTGACTCCATGGGACTGACTCAGCCTGTGAACTTTCCACCCTGATTTATCCCAATG
>NC_140978.1:43998118-44015618 GCF_056783735.1 Eptatretus burgeri | reverse complement strand
AGGAATGAATCGTCGTGGTGCATACGGACGCAGAGTGCAAACATAGTATTCCATTACGTGGGGTCTTTAACATGAATTGTAGCTCCTCAAGTGCTTTATAATGTTTTACAGACCTTCCAGCCAAGAACAAGATTTTGGGAAAGATGACAGAGAGATGGAATTGATTGTGTTCCACCGTATTTGGGTCCGTTACCTAAAAATATCTCGAAAGGGGGCACCGCAGTGTACTTTGAAACATGACAAAGAGGAAGATGGTAGGATGTGGAATAAATTTTAACATAACTGTAACCTTGAGAATCAAATGAAGGTCAAATTGATGATGGACGAATGACATGAAACCAAAACGAATGGACACTTCCAATGTTAAATGGAACGTGTGACGTAATGTTCGTGATAATCAAGTTAAAAGGCAAAACTGATTGATTTGTTTTTCCAGCTACGGAAAAATATTTGCACTTTAAGTTGACATCACACAATGTCGTGTTGCTGCCTCTGTCTGTTCTTGCTTTGGAAATCAAAATAATAATATTGCAAGCTCAGGTTTAACTTTGATTGAACTTCTGTGAGTTTATGGCTTGGATAAGGACAAAATACTAAAGAACGAGAACGGTACTCGAGAGAGCGCACACCTCCGCCAGGCTGACCAGTTTACACTTCAGATCCCACTGATCGGCCGGATCGGCATCCGGTTCTTCATCGAAATTGAATCAATGTTCCTGTCACATGTCACATACAAAGTTTTATCCGAATCTGTCCATAACCCTTTGAGATATCCTTCTATATAACTTTTTGGCCCCACCTCTCAATGCTGAAGAATCAATAAAATTTAAATTTTTTTTAAAATTCTCGTTTCTGGATCCGGATCTTCACCAAAATCAAACCAACATCCATGTCGCACACCCAACCCATCCACCACATTTTATCTAAATCCGTCCATAACTTTTTGAAATATCCTGCTCACAGACAGACAGAGACAGACAGACAGAGACAAGCAGACAGGGGTGAAAACATACCCTCGATACACTTTCGGTGGGGGAGGTAAGAATGGTGTTCGGACCATCAGTAAGAATGGTGCTTGGGACGCCATTTCTGGAACAACCTTCTCGATGCACTTCAGGAAAAACTAAGAGTGGAGCATAAAGTGGAGTCGAATGACGACTCGGATCTGAGGGATCAATCTGGAATCAACATCAAAGATCATGTTTATAAATTTCCACATTCATTTAATGATTTACGAAAACGTTATGGCACAAAATTACACTGCCATCTTAATCAAGAACTTCATCAAGAACTTCTTCACACGCTGTCCAATCTTCATCTTCTTCACACCACCATCTTCATCAATAACTTCTTCACACCACTATCTTCATCAATAACTTCTTCACACCACTATCTTCATCACAAACTTTTTCACACCACCATCTTCATCATGAACTTCTTCACATCATCATCTTCATCAATAAATTCTTCACACCATCATCTTCATCACAAACTTATTCACACCACCATCTTCATCAATAACTTCTTCACATCATCATCTTCATCGATAACTTCTTCACATCATCATCTTCATCGATAACTTCTTCACACCACCATTTTCATCAATAACTTTTTCACGCCACCATCTTCATCAATAACTTCTTCACACCACTATCTTCATCAATAACTTCTTCACAACACCATCTTCATCAATAACTTCTTCACACCACTATCTTCATCACAAACTTCTTCACACCACTCTCTTCATCAATAACTTCTTCACATGACCATCTTCATATATGACCATCTTCATTAATAACTTCTTCTCATGACCATCTTCATTAATAACTTCTTCACACCAATATCTTCATCAATAACTTCTTCACATCATCATCTTCAACGATAACTTTTTTTTTTTTTTTTTTTTTTTTTTTTTTTTTTTTGTATACCTTGGTCGAGGTTCGTTGAGAAGCTAACACACAACTCACAGCAAGGAGGCATGAGACAAGAGGGGCGGGAGTGGAAGGGACAAAACATTGGGGAACAGACACAGGTGAACTGTGGAAGGGAGAGGGATGGGGATGGGACGGGGAACATGGCGAGGGGAAGATGGACATTAAAGGGACTTTCAGGAAGGAAAGCAGGAGAATTGAAGGAAGTGGGCTTGGGTGGATTATCGGGGGTAGAAAAGATCGAGGATTTGGATGGGGAAGATAAGAGGTGGTGGTGAACAGCTGTTTTGAAAGCCTGAAGGGAAGAATGGGAAAGAATAGAGTGAGGAAGTTTATTCCAAAAGGCGGGAAAAAGAGGAATGAAAGAGTGAAGATGAGCAGTGATTCGTGATTTTGGTAGTTTTACCAGAAGGGGGTTGTTGGCGGACCTTGAGCGCCCTGTGGAAATGTGGTTGGGACAAATCGCAGAGAGAGCAGGGGGCAAGGCTGGAGAGGAGTCGGTAGAAGACAGAAAAGACCACCGACCAACCTGCGGTGATTGAGTGAGAGGCCCAAAGACTCAGCTTCATTGCGGGAGATGCCAATGATCTTAAAAGCCCTGGTTTCGACAGCGTGAAGTCGAGAAAGATGGGAGGCAGGAGCACCAGCCCAGAGGGGAGAGCAGGACTCTATCAGGCTACGGACAAAAGCTCAGCAGTGGTCAGGAGCTCAAGAGGGCCGAGGAAGGACTTTGCACGACGGAGGATTCCCAGTCGGCAACTGGCTTTTGAGGCGAGGTTGGAAATGTGACTTTCCCAGGAAAGGTCATGGCAGATAGTGAGACCCAGAAGCTTGAAAGAAAAAACTTCTTCCAGAGGATTGTTGAGAAAGTGGATGGGGGGGGGGTTGAAACGGTCCTTTCGAAGAGACATAGAGTGTGAGATTTGTCTGGATTGAAAGACATGTTCCACGTGTTGGACCAGTTTGTGATTTTATCCAGATCTGCAGTGAGCGAAGAAGCTGCTGCTTGCCGGTCTGAGGGATGACAGATGGTACGGCAGAGGTGGAGTCGTCGGCAAAGAGAAATAGAGGATTTTCCAGAGAGTCTGAGAGATCATTGATGAAAACCAGAAAAATAACAGGGCCCAGAACGCTACCTTGAGGAACTCCAGCCTGCACAGGAAGAGGGGATGAAAGAACTCCATTTAGGGCCACACGTTGACTGCGACAGGAGAGGAAGTCTGCGAGCCATGAGTGGAGATGGCCTTGAATACCATGGGAAGAGAGTTTGGTGAGTAGGGCAGGGTGCCAGACTGTGTCAAAAGCACGTGATATGTCCTGGGATACGGCTCGGATTTCCTGTCTGGCATTGAGGACCTCCATCCATTGATGGGAGAGCAGTAGCAGCATATCTAGGGTAGAGTGACCTGGTCTGAAACCAAATTGATGATTGGAAATCAAGCCATTGGAGAAGAGGAAGGATTTCATGTCTGAAGCGATGATGGATTCCATAACCTTGCTGATGATTGGGAGAAGGCTGATTGGTCTATAGTTACAGGGATCTGTTTTTGCACCTTTTTTATGCAGGGCAGTGATGTTAGCAGATTTCCAAGCAGATGGCAGATGACCTTGGGAAAATGAGAGGGTGAATAGAACAGAGAGAGGGTGAGCAAGAGCAGAAGAGCAGGCTTTGAGGACACGTAGCTGATGCCGTCTGGACCGGTTGCAGAATCTGACTCGAGGTTTGAAAGCAAGCTCTCCACCTTGTCAGAGAAAAGGATACAGAGTCCAGGGACAGTTGGGTGCGACTGGGTAAAGTGGGTAGAGATAGTGATGGGTTTGGGACACAAGATTTAGCTGCAAACACCGAGTTTAGACATTCAGCTTTATCACGTGTGGAATCAGCAGTGCGGCCATTTGAGGTAAGGGAGGGGATGGAGGGGGAACATACACCAGAAACAGATTTGATTAAACGCCACCAGGATTTTGAGGAGGGAGAGAGGTTTGAGAGTTCAGACTTGAGATGAGAAAGATGTTGTTTTCTGGCTCTCCTGAGGGTAGCTACACACTTGTTCCGAGCTTTGTGGAAAGAACTGAGATTGCCCTCAGTTGGGTTTGCTTTCCATGAGGCAAAGGCAAGTTGTTTCAGGACAACTGCCTCGCCACAAGCTTCAGTAAACCAAGGGCGGGAGGAAGGGTAAGACAACTGAACACGAGAGGGATAAATCTGTGCATGAGGGAGAGCAAGTTTCTTTGAAAGAATTCCCAGGATGAGTTGATGTTTGAGAAAGTAGTGATAGGAGACCAGTCTGTAAGTTTGATGGCTGCTCGGAGACCCTGCCAGTCGGCTTGGAGTGAAATGCCAGACTCGACGGCGGTGAGGTGGTTCTCTGATAACAGCCAGAGAGATGTCCACTTTGACAAGGACGTGGTCAGAAGAACCAATTGGAGCGAAGGAAGAGCAGCAGATATTGTCAGGGGAAATTTGTCAAAAATCAGATCCAGAAGAGATGGAGTACCATTGGTTGAGATCCGGGTCGGGAAGTTGACCGATTGAGTCAGGTCCCAATGAGTCACAGAAAGCTTTTGCTGATGTCCCATGGCAGGTGAGAGAGGTACCCACACCTAGCCAACTGGCGTGATGACAATTGAAGTCGCCACATAAGAGGAAGAGAGAGTTTGGATGAGAAGATAGAAGATGGTCCATGTTTTCGGAGAGTGAGGTGTAGATGGAGTCATCACTGTTCGGTGGACGGCACAGTACACATATAAACATGAGGTGGGAGGGGAGGGGGCCGAAGCCAGAGGTATTCCTGGGGGTGTGGGGAGTGAGAGCAGTGCATGAAGAGTGAGGAATAGAGATTTTGATGAAGAGAGCAACTCTTCCACCAGCACGAGGCTCAGGTCTGTCATACCGTAAGAGGGAGTAACCAGGGAGAGATACTTGGGAGTCAGACACGCCTGGGAGAGGAAAGTTTCTGTTAGGCAGATAATGTCTGGTTTGTCAGTGGCAACCTGCATGGAAAGATCTGAAAGGTTTGAGCGAAGGCCCCGGATATTTGAGGTCCACACTTTTAATGAAGAGGTAGGGAGGAGGCTTTGGTGCAGGAGGTGGAGGGGGCGGGGGAGGGGTCGGACGAGGGAGGAGGGGGGGAGGTAAGGAGGGTTGCTGAAGGAGTGTGGGGTATTGCAGAATAGCGAGGGAGGGGGCCGAATGAGGAGGAGAAAAGGCTCTGTGGTGCTGTGAGAGAGGGGGACAAGAGACAAGGAAGATGGCAGTTGAGGATTTGAGGAGGTGGAGTGAAGAGATGGAGATGAGAGGGCAGTGGAGGGAGGCAGGTTGGTGGATGAGAGGGGGGGAAACTTAGAGAAGGAAGAGTGAGGGGGATGAAAGGTGGGAGAAAGGTGAGGGGGAATTTTTGAAAGAGGTGAGAGGGAGGCTTGGAGGGAGAAGAGTGGGATGGTTGCTTTGAGAGTGAGAGTGAGGTGAGGGGGGTGAGTTGGCACTGAAGTTGGAAAAAGAATGGTTGATGGAAAGTTAGCATCCATGGCAAACTGTGGTTTTTAAAAGTTTTAGGTCAGATATACGATTTAACACAATTCTTGATGGATGCAATGAAGGCGAATTCAGAGCATGGAGAGAAGAAGCGCTGTAATAGTTGGATTTTTTAGGCAAGGAATGAAGGAGAGGTCGAAATGAGAGCAGTCTGTTAAAATAGCAGAAGAGTAGTGCATTGTGAAACAGTAAAGAGTACCACATGTGTGAGAGAGGAAGATGAAGCATTATAAGATCGTTTTTGTTGTTAATATTAATGTATGAGAGAGTTCAACAGATTAGGTCATGGAAGTGTAAAAAAAAAAAAAAGAAATCGAGGAAGACGAGGAGGAAGTTAAGAGGAAGAAGTAGCAGGAAGAAGTAGAGAAAAAACAAACAAACAAACAAAAAAAACGATCGAACACCAAGTGGAACCGGTAGGCCTCAAGCCTAGGACTAGGCCTCAAACACCAGGTGAGAACGTCGACATAAATACTCACAAAATAGCACGATTTTTGAAACAAAACCGAACTAGGAACACACATTAACATGTAGGTGAGAAAATTAAACAGTTAAAACGGGACAAATAACAACCGGAACTTAACTTTGAGAATGTCAGCAGGGAGCCCCGAAGGAGACCTCTTGCCGCTCAAAACCGGAACCGGAAGTCGACTTCTTCACACGACTATCTTCATCATGAACTTCTTCACACCACCATCTTCATCAATAACATCTTCACACCATCATCTTCATCACAAACTTATTCACACCACCATCTTCATCAATAACTTCTTCACATAATCATCTTCATCGATAACTTCTTCACATAATCATCTTCATCGATAACTTCTTCACATCATCATCTTCATCAATAACTTTTTCACGCCACCATCTTCATCAATAACTTCTTCACACCACCATCTTCATCAATATCTTCTTCACACCACCATCTTCATCAAAAACTTCTTCACACCACCATCTTCATCAATAACTTCTTCACATCACCATCTTCATCAATAACTTCTTCACATCACCATCTTCATCAATAACTTCTTCACACCACTATCTTCATCAATAACATCTTCATACCACCATCTTCATCAATAACTTCTTCACATCATCATCTTCATCAATAACTTCTTCACATCATCATCTTCATCAAGAACTTTTTCACTCCATCATCGTCATCAATAACTTCTTCACATCACCATCTTCATCAATAACTTCTTCACACCATCATCTTCATCAATAACTTCTTCACACCATGATCTTCATCAATAACTTTTTCACTCCATCATCTTCATCAAGAACGTCTTCACATCATCATCTTCATCAATAACTTCTTCACATCATCATCTTCATCAAGAACTTTTTCACTCCATCATCGTCATCAATAACTTCTTCACATCACCATCTTCATCAATAACTTCTTCACACCATCATCTTCATCAATAACTTCTTCACACCACGATCTTCATCAATAACTTTTTCACACCACCATCTTCCTCAAGAACTTCTTCACACCACTATCTTCATCAATAACTTCTTCACACCATGACCTTCATCAATAACTTCTTCACATTACCATCTTCATCGATAACTTTTTCACTCCATCATCTTCATCAATAACTTCTTCACACTACCATCTTCATCAAGAACATTTTCACATCATCATCTTCATCAATAACTTCTTCACATCATCTTCAACGATAACTTCTTCACATCATCTTCAATGATAACTTCTTCACATCATCATCTTCATCAATAACTTCTTCACAGCACTATCTTCATCAAGAACTTTTTCACATCATCATCTTCATCAATAACTTCTTCACGTCATCATCTTCATCAATAACTTCTTCACATCATCATCTTCAACGATAACTTTTTCACATCATCATCTTTATCAATAACTTCTTCACACCATCATCTTCATCAATAACTTCTTCACATCATCATCTTCAACAATAACTTCTTCACATCATCATCTTCATCAATAACTTCTTCACACCACTATCTTCATCAATAACTTCTTCACACCACTGTCTTCATCAATAACTTCTTCACACCACCATCTTCATCAATAACTTCTTCACATCACCATCTTCATCAATAACTTCTTCACACCACTATCTTCATCAAGAACTTCTTCATACCACCATCTTCATCAATAACTTCTTCACATCATCATCTTCATCAATAACTTCTTCACACCACTATCTTCATCAAGAACTTCTTCACACCACTATCTTCATCAATAACTTCTTCACACCATCATCTTCATCAATAACTTCTTCACATCACCATCTTCATCAATAACTTCTTCACAGCACTATCTTCATCAAGAACTTTTTCACATCATCATCTTCATCAATAACTTCTTCACGTCATCATCTTCATCAATAACTTCTTCACATCATCATCTTCAACGATAACTTTTTCACATCATCATCTTCATCAATAACTTCTTCACACCATCATCTTCATCAAAAACTTCTTCACATCATCATCTTCATCAATAACTTCTTCACATCATCATCTTCAACAATAACTTCTTCACATCATCATCTTCATCAATAACTTCTTCACACCACTATCTTCATCAATAACTTCTTCACACCACTGTCTTCATCAATAACTTCTTCACACCACCATCTTCATCAAAAACTTCTTCACATCACCATCTTCATCAATAACTTCTTCACACCACTATCTTCATCAAGAACTTCTTCATACCACCATCTTCATCAATAATTTCTTCACATCATCATCTTCATCAATAACTTCTTCACACCACCATCTTCATCAATAACTTCTTCACATCACCATCTTCATCAATAACTTCTTCACACCACTATCTTCATCAAGAACTTCTTCACATCATCATCTTCATCAATAACTTCTTCACACCACTATCTTCATCAAGAACTTCTTCACACCACTATCTTCATCAATAACTTCTTCACACCATCATCTTCATCAATAACTTCTTCACATCATCATCTTCATCAATAACTTTTTCACTCCATCATCTTCATCAATAACTTCTTCCCATCACCATCTTCATCAATAACTTCTTCACACCATCATCTTCATCAATAACTTCTTCACGTCATCATCTTCATCAAGAACTTTTTCACTCCATCATCTTCATCAATAACTTCTTCACATCATCATCTTCATCAATAACTTCTTCACTCCATCATCTTCATCAATAACTTCTTCACACCATCATCTTCATCAATAACTTCTTCACATCATCATCTTCAATGATAACTTCTTCACGCCACCATCTTCATCAATAACTTTTTCACTCCATCATCGTCATCAATAACTTCTTCACATCATCATCTTCATCAATAACTTCTTCACATCATCATCTTCAACGATAACTTCTTCACATCATCATCTTCATCAATAACTTCTTCACACCACCATCTTCATCAATAACTTCTTCACATCATCATCTTCATCACAAACTTCTTCACACCACTATCTTCATCAATGACTTCTTCACACCACCATCTTCATCACTAATGTCTTCATGCCGTCATCTTCATCAATAACTTCTTCACACCACCATCTTCATCAATAACTTCTTCACATCATCATCTTCATCACAAACTTCTTCTCACCACTATCTTCATCAATGACTTCTTCACACCACCATCTTCATCAATAACTTCTTCACATCATCATCTTCATCACAAACTTCTTCTCACCACTATCTTCATCAATGACTTCTTCACACCACCATCTTCATCACTAACGTCTTCATGCCATCATCTTCATCAATAACTTCTTCACATCATCATCTTCATCAATAACTTCTTCACATCATCATCTTCATCAATAACTTCTTCACATCATCATCTTCATCAAGAACTTTTTCACTCCATCTTCTTCATCAATAACTTCTTGACATCGTCATCTTCAACGATAACTTCTTCGCATCATCATCATCATCAATAACTTCTTCACACCACCATCTTCATAAATAACTCTTCACACCACCATCTTCATCAATAACTTCTTCACAGCACTATCTTCATCAAGAACTTTTTCCCATCATCATCTTCATCAATAACTTCTTCATGTCATCATCTTCATCAATAACTTCTTCACATCATCATCTTCATCAATAACTTCTTCACACCACTATCTTCATCAAGAACTTCTTCACACCACTATCTTCATCAATAACTTCTTCACAGCACTATCTTCATCAAGAACTTTTTCACATCATCATCTTCATCAATAACTTCTTCACGTCATCATCTTCATCAATAACTTCTTCACATCATCATCTTCAACGATAACTTTTTCACATCATCATCTTCATCAATAACTTCTTCACACCATCATCTTCATCAAAAACTTCTTCACATCATCATCTTCATCAATAACTTCTTCACATCATCATCTTCAACAATAACTTCTTCACATCATCATCTTCATCAATAACTTCTTCACACCACTATCTTCATCAATAACTTCTTCACACCACTGTCTTCATCAATAACTTCTTCACACCACCATCTTCATCAAAAACTTCTTCACATCACCATCTTCATCAATAACTTCTTCACACCACTATCTTCATCAAGAACTTCTTCATACCACCATCTTCATCAATAACTTCTTCACATCATCATCTTCATCAATAACTTCTTCACACCACCATCTTCATCAATAACTTCTTCACATCACCATCTTCATCAATAACTTCTTCACACCACTATCTTCATCAAGAACTTCTTCATACCACCATCTTCATCAATAACTTCTTCACATCATCATCTTCATCAATAACTTCTTCACACCACTATCTTCATCAAGAACTTCTTCACACCACTATCTTCATCAATAACTTCTTCACACCATCATCTTCATCAATAACTTCTTCACATCATCATCTTCATCAATAACTTTTTCACTCCATCATCGTCATCAATAACTTCTTCACATCATCATCTTCATCAATAACTTCTTCACATCATCATCTTCAACGATAACTTCTTCACATCATCATCTTCATCAATAACTTCTTCACACCACCATCTTCATCAATAACTTCTTCACATCATCATCTTCATCACAAACTTCTTCACACCACTATCTTCATCAATGACTTCTTCACACCACCATCTTCATCACTAATGTCTTCATGCCGTCATCTTCATCAATAACTTCTTCACACCACCATCTTCATCAATAACTTCTTCACATCATCATCTTCATCACAAACTTCTTCTCACCACTATCTTCATCAATGACTTCTTCACACCACCATCTTCATCACTAACGTCTTCATGCCATCATCTTCATCAATAACTTCTTCACATCATCATCTTCATCAATAACTTCTTCACATCATCATCTTCATCAAGAACTTTTTCACTCCATCATCTTCATCAATAACTTCTTGACATCGTCATCTTCAACGATAACTTCTTCGCATCATCATCATCATCAATAACTTCTTCACACCACCATCTTCATCAATAACTCTTCACACCACCATCTTCATCAATAACTTCTTCACAGCACTATCTTCATCAAGAACTTTTTCCCATCATCATCTTCATCAATAACTTCTTCATGTCATCATCTTCATCAATAACTTCTTCACATCATCATCTTCATCAATAACTTCTTCACATCATCATCTTCATCAATAACTTCTTCACATCATCATCTTCATCAAGAAGTTTTTCACTCCATCATCTTCATCAATAACTTCTTGACATCGTCATCTTCAACGATAACTTCTTCACATCATCATCTTCATCAATAACTTCTTCACACCACCATCTTCATCAAGAACTTTTTCACATCATCATCTTCATCAATTACTTCTTCACATCATCATCTTCATCAATAACTTCTTCACATCATTATCTTCAACGATAACTTCTTCACTTCATCATCTTCATCAATAACTTCTTCACACCATCATCTTCATCAATAACTTCTTCACATCATCATCCTCATCAATAACTTCTTCACATCATCATCTTCATCACTAACTTCTTCATGTCATCATCTTCATCAATAACTTCTTCACATCATCATCTTCATCAATAACTTCTTCACACCACCATCTTCATCAATAACTTTTTCACTCCATCATCGTCATCAATAACTTATTTACATCATCATCTTCATCAATAACTTCTTCACACCACCATCTTCATCAATAACTTCTTCACACCACCATCTTCATCAATAACTTCTTCACACCACCATCTTCAATAACTTCTTCACATCACTATATTCATCAATAACTTCTTCACACCACTATCTTCATCACTAACTTCATCACATCATCATCTTCATCAATAACTTCTTCACACCACTATCTTCATCAATAACTTCTTCACACCACTATCTTCATCAATAACTTCTTCACACCACCATCTTCAACAATAACTTCTTCACACCACCATCTTCATCAATAACTTCTTCACACCACTATCTTCATCAATAACTTCTTCACACCACTATCTTCATCAATAACTTCTTCACACCACCATCTTCATCAAGAACTTCTTCACTCCATCATCTTCATCAATAACTTCTTCACACCATCATCTTCATCAATAACTTCTTCACATCATCATCTTCATCAATAACTTCTTCACATCACCATCTTCATCAAGAACTTCTTCACTCCATCATCTTCATCAACAACTTCTTCACACCATCATCTTCATCAATAACTTCTTCACATCATCATCTTCATCAATAACTTCTTCACACCACCATCTTCATCAAGAACTTCTTCACTCCATCATCTTCATCAATAACTTCTTCACACCACCATCTTCATCACAAACTTCTTCACACCACAATCTTCATCAATAACTTCTTCACACCACCATCTTCATCACTAACGTCTTCACGCCGTCATCTTCATCAATAACTTCTTCAAATCACCATCTTCATCAATAACTTCTTCACACCATCATCTTCATCAATAACTTCTTCACACCACGATCTTCATCAATAACTTTTTCACTCCATCATCTTCATAAATAACTTTTTCACACCACCATCTTCATCAAGAACTTCTTCACACCACTATCTTCATCAATAACTTCTTAACACCACCATCTTCATCAATAACTTCTTCACACCACCATCTTCATCAATAACTTCTTCACACCACTATCTTCATCAATAACTTCTTCACAACACCATCTTCATCACTAACGTCTTCACGCCATCATCTTCATCAATAACTTCTTCTCACCATCATCTTCATCAATAACTTCTTCACACCACCATCTTCATCACTAACGTCTTCACACCATCATCTTCATCACAAACTTCTTCACACCACTATCTTCATCAATAACTTCTTCTCACCATCATCTTCATCAATAACTTCTTCACACCACCATCTTCATCACTAACGTCTTCACACCATCATCTTCATCACAAACTTCTTCACACCACTATCTTCATTAATAACTTCTTCACACCACCATCTTCAACAATAACTTCTTCACACCACCATCTTCATCAATAACTTCTTCACACCACTATCTTCATCAATAACTTCTTCACATCATCATCTTCATCAATAACTTCTTCACACCACTATCTTCATCAATAACTTCTTCACACCACCATCTTCATCACAAACTTCTTCACACCACTATCTTCATCAATAACTTCTTCACGCCATCATCTTCATCACAAACTTCTTCACACCACTATCTTCATCAATAACTTCTTCACACCACCATCTTCATCACAAACTTCTTCACACCACCATCTTCATCACGAACTTCTTCACACCACCATCTTCATCACAAACTTCTTCACACCACTGTCTTCATCAATAACTTCTTCACACCACCATCTTCATCACAAACTTCTTCACACCACCATCTTCATCAAGAACTTCAGCAGGAATTAATTACTGTGCTTGACATCAATCATCATCGTCATCATCATCGTCATCATCATCCACTATTATGTGACTTTGCATTTTTGAACTGGAGAGTTCATAGAATATGCTTCCCCGTGTAGTTTTCAGGTTGATACTTCAACTTTAATAAAATACTGACATCAAAGATCGTTTTTTAAAATCGGGAAGTTTAGCACCACTGATGTCGTCTTATATCCCACCCTTACACACTGTAATAAGACGACGTTGAGTCGCAATTTCGGAGATGGAGGCTTGATTGCTTACTATATTAGGAAGCGTCAATCATCATTGTACCTCGCCATATTGACGGCCTCTTCTTCACCCCGATACTGCACCCTCTCTCATGCCACTCCTTCTCATGCTATATATCGATATATTGAGGTTCTTGTAGGTATTATGAAGGTTACTTATGTTCTCCAGAGTTCAAGTGTCTAATTCATTTTGAGTAAAGGTTTTAGAGGTTTTATAAATAAATTCCAGGTGTTACTGACATTTTACCTCGTGTCTATTAGTCTATTACATCACCCGATCTAACACGGTACAAGAGTTTTTCATGCCTGTTGTTTGTGTCCTTTATAATGTCCTTAAAAACAGTACGTTTCCTGTTTGGAATGATTTTGAATTCTGTTTAACTGCCAGACATTATCTAACTCCTCTGTGCGCATGTGCGGTCGGGATGAATTCAAAGCCAAAGTACGGTAAAACGAGAAACTTGTCTTCCTGTTCAGGTTCCGATTCGTGTACACAATTTGTTCCTCGATCATAAACTGATAACAGAGAGACGGATCAACATGAACCAATTGCTTAACCGCGCTTTTTCTCTCGCACGTGCGGGGTAATCAGCATCTTCATTTTGAAATTTCATCATCATTCACTGGGTTGACCTGTTCGTGTTCCCTTGTGAATCTCTGGCTATGATGTTGGTAACCCAGGTTCAAATCCCACACGCCATTTGTGTTTGTCCATCAGCATCCAGTGCTGTGATAGTAGTTCATGTGATCATACACTAACATCTTTCGCCTGTATGTGATATATGTCCGAGTTCTTCCAACAGTTTTAGATCACAAAATAAACGTTTTTGTTTTTGTTTTAAAATATAATTTGAAAACGTGTTTTGTTCATTATTAAGTACCTGTAGCGTATCCTTGGTGCTGCAAGTGAGTACATTTGTGCGGTATTCAAAATGTTCTATCAACGAGACGCTCACCACAACGCTCAAGAAAACGTGATGTATTTTATTTATTATGAGACGACCCCTGAACCCGTTGGGTTCCCGTTGTGACAGCAGTTGATAAAAAAAATCATTTCAAAAATAATAAGAAAACAAAAAGATAGCTCCAGCGAACTATACTGCTGAGGTTGTTTGCATTGATCAAATAATCCCGAAGAGTATTTGACTGAATCGGGAATTGATTTTTAAAAGAATTTTTCGTTGCCCCATTTGAATAAAACATGAAACTGCACACCGCAGGAGAATGGTGGGTATGGTGGCCCGAAAATTTTTGTGCTTTGGTGTACCGTTTTGGCTGTATTTCGGGAACATACATACATACATACATACATACATACATACATACATACATACATACATACATACAAGATGAGAGTTTTTGTAATATTTAGATTCAATGTACAAGTAAAATGATTATTAATATTTTATCACTAAATTATTATGCATAATAATATGTTGAAAAATAAACAAGGGTATTTAATGGATTATTTCAGAACGTTATTTCGATTGTAGAACCAACCTTTTGATGAACATGCCTTGTTCAATGTAAGTGAGAGATTGATCAGCTCATGTGGTGTGGGAAGAACAGACCTAATGGCCTCTTCCTGTGTCTCACTTCTCTTGTACATCCTTTTATCCCAAAAGCATGTAAGGTTATCAAATCGACGACTTCTTTAACAACCTCATTTTTCCCCACCTTCTTGTGGGGTCGGCCATGGAAGGTTTTCGTCCCAAGTCTTTTACGAACTGGCTGGCCAGGCCCGCTCGACTCGAGGTTATTTCGGCAGGAATTTGACTTTTTCTCAAGGTGCTGGCGATGATCTGCTTATTCTTCATGAAAGACACCCAAAGATTTTTAATGTCCATTAATTAACGCTAGCAAATGGGACACCCAGCTTAACATACATCCGAGGGACAGTGCACCTTGTGATGCCATGCCCTCCCTTCTGAAACACCGATTCGACCGTTTATTGTCGGGTCTGGAATCGAACCCACACTAGACAGCTCAAAAGTAAGGGTGCCATCTCTACACCAACCTGTCGGATTAGTGGGTGTCAAACTTGTAATATTATTATTTGAAAAAATATGGAACACGTTCAATAAAAAAATGACTAATTTACCAAATAATTCCTGCTTTACCATTGGCTTCAAAAATGTTCAACATTGATTCCTGATTGGAGATGTGGTGGTGTTGCTACAAGTAAGAGTACCAATACAATGATTCATTCATTCATTCATGGTGAAACGAATTTGGATCATTCGTCCACAAGCTTATTCGATCTCTGCAGTTTCGGCTTGAAGGATCACTTTTTCAAGAATGTGATTTCAAAAACATCTCCATGCCACTTTGACAGGTAACTAGAATCATCCGAGCACCTGAATACAAGGTGCGCCTCCTCGGTGTCATAATTTGAGATTGAATGATATTTCAATCCGCGTCTTTATGCGAAGGCTCGTCTAGATCGGGGTACAACTGCTGCTTTCAGCCAGTATGGATAACAATCTCTGCGAGTCGGTGAAAACGAGGATGGATAAACCGCAAATCTGACAAAATCCCAACCACGATACCTTTTGGAAAGGCAGGCGTTTGGGCCTTGGCCACGCATCAACTAAACAATGGAAGCAATCTTGTACCCCAACCCCTAAATCTAACACACATGTCTGATATGTCAGTATGTTATTCGAAAGGATGGAATAGGATTTTCAATAACAACCAAGCACGTATGTGATGGGAGAGGTGAGCCTACTCGAGCACATAGTAACGCGTTCCCAAACAAGGTAGATATGGTTGAGTGGAAATATTCATCCCAATCCGAACTACCAACAAGTCATGACCACTCTTGAAGCGTGAAGTACGATATCACAACTACAAACACTTTCTGTGTCTACCATAGAATATTGAACAACATTTGAATTATTGGGCCGAGTATCTCAGATGGATTACATCGATGGTGTGTCTTATAGCAATGAGGGTTTTTTAAATGATATGATGTTTCCAATGCCACCGTAGTGGGATTGTCTTTTAGGGCGTCGTTGGTAGTTTTGTATATTCACTTGTTCATGCTCACAGGTGTATTTATGGCTTCTTGTATGGCATTCTATGGGCTGTTGCTTTCCCCCAACACTCGACGTGCACGACCGTGGTAACTCGCTACAGCCTCGTTCATGAGTCACGCTTAAATTGCATCTCTGTGCCTCACTTGCAATTTAGCCACACGTTCAAGCGTGCTGACTGCACGTAATAAAAATGCAAATGTTTTTCGGGTTTGTAGGTCCTTCTGTTGTCGGGCCTTCTGAGTAAGCCGCACACACGGCTGCAGCCATTGGTGATGCGGAAGCGGCCGCAGGTTCGCCATACATTGCATTGTAGTGGAACAGACAAAACATGGCAACCATGTTCGAGACAAGTCCTGAAATACTGCATCGCATTCCATAACACAGTAATTACGATCATGGATCGGCTCGCAACGCTCGCCTCACCATACGTCGTCGCAGAGATTGACGTCACAGTTTTGCTTTGTTGTCATTATTTACACCAATCATAATAAAACATTTCTTTTCGACAAATTTATTTGTAATAATATAAGAGTATGTTCTTTTGCACATATGAGTCCCCGAGGACCACCAGGTGGCGCCATGAAGAGATACACAGCGGAAGGTGCTGCCGCTCGGCGAGTAGATGTTTCGCAGCGTCATCATGGTTGGCGTCTCGCAATATAATATTTTAGCGCGATTAAAAATACCGTTTTTTCCTCGCATCTTCATGTCTGTCAAAAACCCAGTGTCAAGGTGCACAACTTCAGCTCATAACCTATCAATTGAGGTGTTTTTCAGCCACCCCTGCTTTCCCGTTTTCACGCCATTGTCCACACAAAATTCATCAA